>NW_027212463.1:0-159500 GCF_947461875.1 Haliaeetus albicilla | reverse complement strand
CCCCTCTCCTGTGTCGGTCACCTCTCTTCACTCGGTGTGTAGATTTCCCACTTTCACTCGCCTCTCTCTTTTCCCTCTCATTCATCAACTCTCTCTATCTTCACTCTCTCTTCCCTGTCCTGTGTCTTTTCCCTGGACACTCTCTTTTCCCTCATTTCCCCTGCTTGTCTCTTTCCCCTATTTCCCCTCTCCTGTGTCGGTCACCACTCTTCATTCGCTGTGTAGATTTCCCACTTTCACTCGCCTCTCTTTTTTCCCTCTCATTCATCCACTCTCTCTCTTCACTCTCTCTTCCCAGTCATGTCTCTTTTACCTGGAATTTCTCTTTTCCCTCTTTTCCCCTGCTTGTCTCTTTCCCCTCTTTCCCCTCTCCTGTGTCTGTCACCTCACTTCATTCGGTGTGTAGATTTCCCACTTTCACTCGCCTCTCTCTTTCCCCTCTCATTCATCAACTCTCTCTCTTCACTCTCTCCTCCCTGTCCTGTCTCTTTTCCCTGGACACTCTCTTTTCCCCGGCTTGTCTCTTTCCCCTCTTTCCCCTCTCATGTGTCTGTCACCTCACTTCACTCGGTGTCTAATTTTCCCCGCTTTCACTCGCCTCTCTCTTTTCCCTCTCATTCATCAACTCTCTCTATCTTCACTCTCTCTTCCCTGTCCTGTGTGTTTTCCCTGGACACTCTCTTTTCCCTCTTTTCCCCGGCTTGTCTCTTTCCCCTATTTTCCCTCTCCTGTGCCTGTCACCTCTCTTCATTCGGTGTGTAGATTTCCCACTTTCACTCGCCTCTCTCTTTTCCCTCTCATTCCTGAAATCTCTCTTTTCCCTTGCCTGTCGCTTTTCCCTCTTTTGCCTTTTCTCCATGAACTCTTCCCTCTTTACCCTCAGCAGTCACTTTCCCCTGCTTTCCCTCAACTCCCTCTTTTCCACCTTTTCCCTCGCTTGTCTCTTTTCCCTGTTTCCCCTCGCCTGTCTCTCTCACCTCTGTTCTCTCGGCGTTCTTTCCCCCCGCTTTCACTCGCCTCTCTCTTTTCCCTCTCATTCATCAACTCTCTCTTTTCCCTCTCTCTTCACTGTCCTGTCTCTTTTCCCTGGATCTTCTCTTTTCCCTCTTTTCCTCTGTTTGTCTCTTTCCCCCCTTTCCCCTCTCCTGTGTCGGTCACCTCTCTTCATTCGGTGTGTAGATTTCCCACTTCCACTCGCCTCTCTCTTTTCCCTCTCATTCATCAACTCTCTCTCTCTTCACTCTCTCCTCCCTGTCCTGTCTCTTTTCCCTGGACACTCTCTTTTCCCTCTTTTCCCCTGCTTGTCTCTGTCCCCTCTTTCCCCTCTCCTGTGTCGGTCACCTCTCTTCATTCGGTGTGTAAATGTCCCACGTTCTCTCGCCTCTCTCTTTCCCCTCTCATTCATCAACTCTCTCTTTTCACTCTCTCTTCCCAGTCATGTCTCTTTTCCCTGGAATTTCTCTTTTCCCTCTTTTCCCCGGCTTGTCTCTTTCCCCTCTTTCCCCTCTCCTGTGTCTGTCACCTCTCTTCACTCGGTGTCTACTTTTCCCCACTTTCACTCGCCTCTCTCTTTCCCCTCTCATTCATCAACTCTCTCTCTTCACTCTCTCCTCCCTGTCCTGTCTCTTTTCCCTGGACACTCTCTTTTCCCCGGACACTCTCTTTTCCTCGGCTTGTCTCTTTCCCCTCTTTCCCCTCTCCTGTGTCGGTCACCTCTCTTCACTCGGTGTGTAGATTTCCCACTTTCACTCGCCTCTCTCTTTTCCCTCTCATTCATCAACTCTCTCTATCTTCACTCTCTCTTCCCTGTCCTGTGTCTTTTCCCTGGACACTCTCTTTTCCCTCATTTCCCCTGCTTGTCTCTTTCCCCTATTTCCCCTCTCCTGTGTCGGTCACCACTCTTCATTCGCTGTGTAGATTTCCCACTTTCACTCGCCTCTCTTTTTTCCCTCTCATTCATCCACTCTCTCTCTTCACTCTCTCTTCCCAGTCATGTCTCTTTTACCTGGAATTTCTCTTTTCCCTCTTTTCCCCTGCTTGTCTCTTTCCCCTCTTTCCCCTCTCCTGTGTCTGTCACCTCACTTCATTCGGTGTGTAGATTTCCCACTTTCACTCGCCTCTCTCTTTTCCGTCTCATTCATCAACTCTCTCTCTTCACTCTCTCCTCCCTGTCCTGTCTCTTTTCCCTGGACACTCTCTTTTCCCCGGCTTGTCTCTTTCCCCTCTTTCCCCTCTCATGTGTCTGTCACCTCACTTCACTCGGTGTCTACTTTTCCCCGCTTTCACTCGCCTCTCTCTTTTCCCTCTCATTCATCAACTCTCTCTATCTTCACTCTCTCTTCCCTGTCCTGTGTGTTTTCCCTGGACACTCTCTTTTCCCTCTTTTCCCCGGCTTGTCTCTTTCCCCTATTTCCCCTCTCCTGTGCCTGTCACCTCTCTTCATTCGGTGTGTAGATTTCCCACTTTCACTCGCCTCTCTCTTTTCCCTCTCATTCCTGAAATATTTCTTTTCCCTTGCCTGTCGCTTTTCCCTCTTTTGCCTTTTCTCCATGAACTCTTCCCTCTTTACCCTCAGCAGTCACTTTCCCCTGCTTTCCCTCAACTCCCTCTTTTCCACCTTTTCCCTCGCTTGTCTCTTTTCCCTGTTTCCCCTCGCCTGTCTCTCTCACCTCTGTTCTCTCGGCGTTCTTTCCCCCCGCTTTCACTCGCCTCTCTCTTTTCCCTCTCATTCATCAACTCTCTCTTTTCCCTCTCTCTTCACTGTCCTGTCTCTTTTCCCTGGATCTTCTCTTTTCCCTCTTTTCCTCTGTTTGTCTCTTTCCCCCCTTTCCCCTCTCCTGTGTCGGTCACCTCTCTTCATTCGGTGTGTAGATTTCCCACTTCCACTCGCCTCTCTCTTTTCCCTCTCATTCATCAACTCTCTCTCTCTTCACTCTCTCTTCCCTGTCCTGTCTCTTTTCCCTGGACACTCTCTTTTCCCTCTTTTCCCCTGCTTGTCTCTGTCCCCTCTTTCCCCTCTCCTGTGTCGGTCACCTCTCTTCACTCGCTGTGTAAATGTCCCACTTTCTCTCGCCTCTCTCTTTCCCCTCTCATTCATCAACTCTCTCTTTTCACTCTCTCTTCCCAGTCATGTCTCTTTTCTCTGGACACTCTCTTTTCCCCGGACACTCTCTTTTCCCCGGCTTGTCTCTTTCCCCTCTTTACCCTCTCCTGTGTCTGTCACCTCTCTTCACTCGGTGTCTACTTTTCCCCGCTTTCACTCGCCTCTCTCTTTCCCCTCTCATTCATCAACTCTCTCTCTTCACTCTCTCCTCCCTGTCCTGTCTCTTTTCCCTGGACACTCTCTTTTCCCCGGCTTGTCTCTTTCCCCTCTTTCCCCTCTCCTGTGTCGGTCACCTCTCTACACTCGCTGTGTAAATGTCCCACTTTCTCTCGCCTCTCTCTTTTCCCTCTCATTCATCAACTCTCTCTATCTTCACTCTCTCTTCCCTGTCCTGTGTGTTTTCCCTGGACACTCTCTTTTCCCTCGTTTCCCCGGCTTGTCTCTTTCCCCTATTTCCCCTCTCCTGTGCCTGTCACCTCTCTTCATTCGGTGTGTAGATTTCCCACTTTCACTCGCCTCTCTCTTTTCCCTCTCATTCCTGAAATCTTTCTTTTCCCTTGCCTGTCGCTTTTCCCTCTTTTGCCTTTTCTCCATGAACTCTTCCCTCTTTACCCTCAGCAGTCACTTTCCCCTGCTTTCCCTCAACTCCCTCTTTTCCACCTTTTCCCTCGCTTGTCTCTTTTCCCTGTTTCCCCTCGCCTGTCTCTCTCACCTCTGTTCTCTCGGCGTTCTTTCCCCCCGCTTTCACTCGCCTCTCTCTTTTCCCTCTCATTCATCAACTCTCTCTTTTCCCTCTCTCTTCACTGTCCTGTCTCTTTTCCCTGGATCTTCTCTTTTCCCTCTTTTCCTCTGTTTGTCTCTTTCCCCCCTTTCCCCTCTCCTGTGTCGGTCACCTCTCTTCATTCGGTGTGTAGATTTCCCAGTTCCACTCGCCTCTCTCTTTTCCCTCTCATTCATCAACTCTCTCTCTTCACTCTCTCTTCCCTGTCCTGTCTCTTTTCCCTGGACACTCTCTTTTCCCTCTTTTCCCCTGCTTGTCTCTGTCCCCTCTTTCCCCTCTCCTGTGTCGGTCACCTCTCTTCACTCGCTGTGTAAATGTCCCACATTCTCTCGCCTCTCTCTTTCCCCTCTCATTCATCAACTCTCTCTTTTCACTCTCTCTTCCCAGTCATGTCTCTTTTCTCTGGACACTCTCTTTTCCCCGGACACTCTCTTTTCCCCGGCTTGTCTCTTTCCCCTCTTTACCCTCTCCTGTGTCTGTCACCTCTCTTCACTCGGTGTCTACTTTTCCCCGCTTTCACTCGCCTCTCTCTTTCCCCTCTCATTCATCAACTCTCTCTCTTCACTCTCTCCTCCCTGTCCTGTCTCTTTTCCCTGGACACTCTCTTTTCCCCGGCTTGTCTCTTTCCCCTCTTTCCCCTCTCCTGTGTCTGTCACCTCTCTTCACTCGGTGTCTACTTTTCCCCGCTTTCACTCGCCTCTCTCTTTTCCCTCTCATTCATCAACTCTCTCTATCTTCACTCTCTCTTCCCTGTCCTGTGTGTTTTCCCTGGACACTCTCTTTTCCCTCGTTTCCCCGGCTTGTCTCTTTCCCCTATTTCCCCTCTCCTTGCCTGTCACCTCTCTTCATTCCGTGTCTAGATTTCCCACTTTCACTCGCCTCTCTCTTTTCCCTCTCATTCCTGAAATCTCTCTTTTCCCTTGCCTGTCGCTTTTCCCTCTTTTGCCTTTTCTCCATGAACTCTTCCCTCTTCACCCTCAGCAGTCACTTTCCCCTGCTTTCCCTCAACTCCCTCTTTTCCACCTTTTCCCTCGCTTGTCTCTTTTCCCTGTTTCCCCTCGCCTGTCTCTCTCACCTCTGTTCTCTCGGCGTTCTTTTCCCCCGCTTTCACTCGCCTTCCTCTATTCCCTCCCTTTCCTCCACTCTCTCTTTTCCCTCTCTCTTCACTGTCCTGTCTCTTTTCCCTGGAACTTCTCTTTTCCCTCTTTTCCTCTGTTTGTCTCTTTCCCCTCTCCTGTGTCGGTCACCACTCTTCATTCGGTGTGTAGATTTCCCACTTCCACTCGCCTCTCTCTTTTCCCTCTCATTCATCAACTCTCTCTCTCTTCACTCTCTCTTCCCTGTCCTGTCTCTTTTCCCTGGACACTCTCTTTTCCCTCTTTTCCCCTGCTTGTCTCTGTCCCCTCTTTACCCTCTCCTGTGTCGGTCACCTCTCTACACTCGCTGTGTAAATGTCCCACTTTCTCTCGCCTCTCTCTTTCCCCTCTCATTCATCAACTCTCTCTTTTCACTCTCTCTTCCCAGTCATGTCTCTTTTCTCTGGACACTCTCTTTTCCCCGGACACTCTCTTTTCCCCGGATTGTCTCTTTCCCCTCTTTCCCCTCTCCTGTGTCTGTCACCTCTCTTCACTCGGTGTCTACTTTTCCCTGCTTTCACTCGCCTCTCTCTTTCCCCTCTCATTCATCAACTCTCTCTTTTCACTCTCTCTTCCCAGTCATGTCTCTTTTCCCTGGAATTTCTCTTTTCCCTCTTTTCCCCGGCTTGTCTCTTTCCCCTCTTTCCCCTCTCCTGTGTCTGTCACCTCTCTTCACTCGGTGTCTACTTTTCCCCGCTTTCACTCGCCTCTCTCTTTTCCCTCTCATTCATCAACTCTCTCTCTTCACTCTCTCCTCCCTGTCCTGTCTCTTTTCCCTGGACACTCTCTTTTCCCCGGCTTGTCTCTTTCCCCTCTTTCCCCTCTCCTGTGTCTGTCACCTCTCTTCACTCGGTGTCTACTTTTCCCCGCTTTCACTCGCCTCTCTCTTTTCCCTCTCATTCATCAACTCTCTCTATCTTCACTCTCTCTTCCCTGTCCTGTGTGTTTTCCCTGGACACTCTCTTTTCCCTCTTTTCCCCGGCTTGTCTCTTTCCCCTATTTCCCCTCTCCTGTGCCTGTCACCTCTCTTCATTCGGTGTGTAGATTTCCCACTTTCACTCGCCTCTCTCTTTTCCCTCTCATTCCTGAAATCTCTCTTTTCCCTTGCCTGTCGCTTTTCCCTCTTTTGCCTTTTCTCCATGAACTCTTCCCTCTTTACCCTCAGCAGTCACTTTCCCCTGCTTTCCCTCAACTCCCTCTTTTCCACCTTTTCCCTCGCTTGTCTCTTTTCCCTGTTTCCCCTCGCCTGTCTCTCTCACCTCTGTTCTCTCGGCGTTCTTTTCCCCCGCTTTCACTCGCCTTCCTCTATTCCCTCCCTTTCCTCCACTCTCTCTTTTCCCTCTCTCTTCACTGTCCTGTCTCTTTTCCCTGGAACTTCTCTTTTCCCTCTTTTCCTCTGTTTGTCTCTTTCCCCTCTCCTGTGTCGGTCACCTCTCTTCACTCGGTGTGTAGATTTCCCACTTCCACTCGCCTCTCTCTTTTCCCTCTCATTCATCAACTCTCTCTCTCTTCACTCTCTCTTCCCTGTCCTGTCTCTTTTCCCTGGACACTCTCTTTTCCCTCATTTCCCCTGCTTGTCTCTTTCCCCTCTTTCCCCTCTCCTGTGTCTGTCACCTCTCTTCACTCGGTGTCTACTTTTCCCTGCTTTCACTCGCCTCTCTCTTTCCCCTCTCATTCATCAACTCTCTCTCTTCACTCTCTCCTCCCTGTCCTGTCTGTTTTCCCTGGACACTCTCTTTTCCCCGGACACTCTCTTTTCCTCGGCTTGTCTCTTTCCCCTCTTTCCCCTCTCCTGTGTCGGTCACCTCTCTTCACTCGGTGTGTAGATTTCCCACTTTCACTCGCCTCTCTCTTTTCCCTCTCATTCATCAACTCTCTCTATCTTCACTCTCTCTTCCCTGTCCTGTGTCTTTTCCCTGGACACTCTCTTTTCCCTCATTTCCCCTGCTTGTCTCTTTCCCCTATTTCCCCTCTCCTGTGTCGGTCACCTCTCTTCATTCGCTGTGTAGATTTCCCACTTTCACTCGCCTCTCTTTTTTCCCTCTCATTCATCCACTCTCTCTCTTCACTCTCTCTTCCCAGTCATGTCTCTTTTACCTGGAATTTCTCTTTTCCCTCTTTTCCCCTGCTTGTCTCTTTCCCCTCTTTCCCCTCTCCTGTGTCTGTCACCTCACTTCATTCGGTGTGTAGATTTCCCACTTTCACTCGCCTCTCTCTTTTCCGTCTCATTCATCAACTCTCTCTCTTCACTCTCTCCTCCCTGTCCTGTCTCTTTTCCCTGGACACTCTCTTTTCCCCGGCTTGTCTCTTTCCCCTCTTTCCCCTCTCCTGTGTCTGTCACCTCTCTTCACTCGGTGTCTACTTTTCCCCGCTTTCACTCGCCTCTCTCTTTTCCCTCTCATTCATCAACTCTCTCTATCTTCACTCTCTCTTCCCTGTCCTGTGTGTTTTCCCTGGACACTCTCTTTTCCCTCGTTTCCCCGGCTTGTCTCTTTCCCCTATTTCCCCTCTCCTTGCCTGTCACCTCTCTTCATTCGGTGTGTAGATTTCCCACTTTCACTCGCCTCTCTCTTTTCCCTCTCATTCCTGAAATCTCTCTTTTCCCTTGCCTGTCGCTTTTCCCTCTTTTGCCTTTTCTCCATGAACTCTTCCCTCTTCACCCTCAGCAGTCACTTTCCCCTGCTTTCCCTCAACTCCCTCTTTTCCACCTTTTCCCTCGCTTGTCTCTTTTCCCTGTTTCCCCTCGCCTGTCTCTCCCACCTCTGTTCTCTCGGCGTTCTTTTCCCCCGCTTTCACTCGCCTTCCTCTATTCCCTCCCTTTCCTCCACTCTCTCTTTTCCCTCTCTCTTCACTGTCCTGTCTCTTTTCCCTGGAACTTCTCTTTTCCCTCTTTTCCTCTGTTTGTCTCTTTCCCCTCTTTCCCCTCTCCTGTGTCGGTCACCTCTCTTCATTCGGTGTGTAGATTTCCCACTTCCACTCGCCTCTCTCTTTTCCCTCTCATTCATCAACTCTCTCTCTCTTCACTCTCTCTTCCCTGTCCTGTCTCTTTTCCCTGGACACTCTCTTTTCCCTCTTTTCCCCTGCTTGTCTCTGTCCCCTCTTTACCCTCTCCTGTGTCGGTCACCTCTCTTCACTCGCTGTGTAAATGTACCACTTTCTCTCGCCTCTCTCTTTCCCCTCTCATTCATCAACTCTCTCTTTTCACTCTCTCTTCCCAGTCATGTCTCTTTTCTCTGGACACTCTCTTTTCCCCGGACACTCTCTTTTCCCCGGCTTGTCTCTTTCCCCTCTTTCCCCTCTCCTGTGTCTGTCACCTCTCTTCACTCGGTGTCTACTTTTCCCTGCTTTCACTCGCCTCTCTCTTTCCCCTCTCATTCATCAACTCTGTCTTTTCACTCTCTCTTCCCAGTCATGTCTCTTTTCCCTGGAATTTCTCTTTTCCCTCTTTTCCCCGGCTTGTCTCTTTCCCCTATTTCCCCTCTCCTGTGCCTGTCACCTCTCTTCATTCGCTGTGTAGATTTCCCACTTTCACTCGCCTCTCTCTTTTCCCTCTCATTCCTGAAATCTCTCTTTTCCCTTGCCTGTCGCTTTTCCCTCTTTTGCCTTTTCTCCATGAACTCTTCCCACTTTACCCTCAGCAGTCACTTTCCCCTGCTTTCCCTCAACTCCCTCTTTTCCACCTTTTCCCTCGCTTGTCTCTTTTCCCTGTTTCCCCTCGCCTGTCTCTCTCACCTCTGTTCTCTCGGCGTTCTTTTCCCCCGCTTTCACTCGCCTTCCTCTATTCCCTCCCTTTCCTCCACTCTCTCTTTTCCCTCTCTCTTCACTGTCCTGTCTCTTTTCCCTGGAACTTCTCTTTTCCCTCTTTTCCTCTGTTTGTCTCTTTCCCCTCTTTCCCCTCTCCTGTGTCGGTCACCTCTCTTCATTCGGTGTGTAGATTTCCCACTTCCACTCGCCTCTCTCTTTTCCCTCTCATTCATCAACTCTCTCTCTCTTCACTCTCTCTTCCCTGTCCTGTCTCTTTTCCCTGGACACTCTCTTTTCCCTCTTTTCCCCTGCTTGTCTCTGTCCCCTCTTTACCCTCTCCTGTGTCGGTCACCTCTCTTCACTCGGTGTGTAAATGTCCCACTTTCTCTCGCCTCTCTCTTTCCCCTCTCATTCATCAACTCTCTCTTTTCACTCTCTCTTCCCAGTCATGTCTCTTTTCTCTGGACACTCTCTTTTCCCCGGACACTCTCTTTTCCCCGGCTTGTCTCTTTCCCCTCTTTCCCCTCTCCTGTGTCTGTCACCTCTCTTCACTCGGTGTCTACTTTTCCCTGCTTTCACTCGCCTCTCTCTTTCCCCTCTCATTCATCAACTCTCTCTTTTCACTCTCTCTTCCCAGTCATGTCTCTTTTCCCTGGAATTTCTCTTTTCCCTCTTTTCCCCGGCTTGTCTCTTTCCCCTCTTTCCCCTCTCCTGTGTCTGTCACCTCTCTTCACTCGGTGTCTACTTTTCCCCGCTTTCACTCGCCTCTCTCTTTCCCCTCTCATTCATCAACTCTCTCTCTTCACTCTCTCCTCCCTGTCCTGTCTCTTTTCCCTGGACACTCTCTTTTCCCCGGACACTCTCTTTTCCTCGGCTTGTCTCTTTCCCCTCTTTCCCCTCTCCTGTGTCGGTCACCTCTCTTCATTCGGTGTGTAGATTTCCCACTTTCACTCGCCTCTCTCTTTTCCCTCTCATTCATCAACTCTCTCTATCTTCACTCTCTCTTCCCTGTCCTGTGTCTTTTCCCTGGACACTCTCTTTTCCCTCATTTCCCCTGCTTGTCTCTTTCCCCTATTTCCCCTCTCCTGTGTCGGTCACCACTCTTCATTCGCTGTGTAGATTTCCCACTTTCACTCGCCTCTCTCTTTTCCCTCTCATTCACCCACTCTCTCTCTTCACTCTCTCTTCCAAGTCATGTCTCTTTTACCTGGAATTTCTCTTTTCCCTCTTTTCCCCGGCTTGTCTCTTTCCCCTCTTTCCCCTCTCCTGTGTCTGTCACCTCACTTCATTCGGTGTGTAGATTTCCCACTTTCACTCGCCTCTCTCTTTTCCGTCTCATTCATCAACTCTCTCTCTTCACTCTCTCCTCCCTGTCCTGTCTCTTTTCCCTGGACACTCTCTTTTCCCCGGCTTGTCTCTTTCCCCTCTTTCCCCTCTCATGTGTCTGTCACCTCACTTCACTCGGTGTCTAATTTTCCCCGTTTTCACTCGCCTCTCTCTTTTCCCTCTCATTCATCAACTCTCTCTATCTTCACTCTCTCTTCCCTGTCCTGTGTGTTTTCCCTGGACACTCTCTTTTCCCTCTTTTCCCCGGCTTGTCTCTTTCCCCTATTTCCCCTCTCCTGTGCCTGTCACCTCTCTTCATTCGGTGTGTAGATTTCCCACTTTCACTCGCCTCTCTCTTTTCCCTCTCATTCCTGAAATCTCTCTTTTCCCTTGCCTGTCGCTTTTCCCTCTTTTGCCTTTTCTCCATGAACTCTTCCCTCTTTAACCTCAGCAGTCACTTTCCCCTGCTTTCCCTCAACTCCCTCTTTTCCACCTTTTCCCTCGCTTGTCTCTTTTCCCTGTTTCCCCTCGCCTGTCTCTCTCACCTCTGTTCTCTCGGCGTTCTTTCCCCCCGCTTTCACTCGCCTCTCTCTTTTCCCTCTCATTCATCAACTCTCTCTTTTCCCTCTCTCTTCACTGTCCTGTCTCTTTTCCCTGGATCTTCTCTTTTCCCTCTTTTCCTCTGTTTGACTCTTTCCCCCCTTTCCCCTCTCCTGTGTCGGTCACCTCTCTTCATTCGGTGTGTAGATTTCCCACTTCCACTCGCCTCTCTCTTTTCCCTCTCATTCATCAACTCTCTCTCTCTTCACTCTCTCTTCCCTGTCCTGTCTCTTTTCCCTGGACACTCTCTTTTCCCTCTTTTCCCCTGCTTGTCTCTGTCCCATCTTTACCCTCTCCTGTGTCGGTCACCTCTCTTCACTCGGTGTGTAAATGTACCACTTTCTCTCGCCTCTCTCTTTCCCCTCTCATTCATCAACTCTCTCTTTTCACTCTCTCTTCCCAGTCATGTCTCTTTTCTCTGGACACTCTCTTTTCCCCGGACACTCTCTTTTCCCCGGCTTGTCTCTTTCCCCTCTTTCCCCTCTCCTGTGTCTGTCACCTCTCTTCACTCGGTGTCTACTTTTCCCTGCTTTCACTCGCCTCTCTCTTTCCCCTCTCATTCATCAACTCTGTCTTTTCACTCTCTCTTCCCAGTCATGTCTCTTTTCCCTGGAATTTCTCTTTTCCCTCTTTTCCCCGGCTTGTCTCTTTCCCCTCTTTCCCCTCTCCTGTGTCTGTCACCTCTCTTCACTCGGTGTCTACTTTTCCCTGCTTTCACTCGCCTCTCTCTTTCCCCTCTCATTCATCAACTCTCTCTCTTCACTCTCTCCTCCCTGTCCTGTCTCTTTTCCCTGGACACTCTCTTTTCCCCGGACACTCTCTTTTCCTCGGCTTGTCTCTTTCCCCTCTTTCCCCTCTCCTGTGTCGGTCACCTCTCTTCACTCGGTGTGTAGATTTCCCACTTTCACTCGCCTCTCTCTTTTCCCTCTCATTCATCAACTCTCTCTATCTTCACTCTCTCTTCCCTGTCCTGTGTCTTTTCCCTGGACACTCTCTTTTCCCTCATTTCCCCTGCTTGTCTCTTTCCCCTATTTCCCCTCTCCTGTGTCGGTCACCTCTCTTCATTCGCTGTGTAGATTTCCCACTTTCACTCGCCTCTCTTTTTTCCCTCTCATTCATCCACTCTCTCTCTTCACTCTCTCTTCCCAGTCATGTCTCTTTTACCTGGAATTTCTCTTTTCCCTCTTTTCCCCTGCTTGTCTCTTTCCCCTCTTTCCCCTCTCCTGTGTCTGTCACCTCACTTCATTCGGTGTGTAGATTTCCCACTTTCACTCGCCTCTCTCTTTTCCGTCTCATTCATCAACTCTCTCTCTTCACTCTCTCCTCCCTGTCCTGTCTCTTTTCCCTGGACACTCTCTTTTCCCCGGCTTGTCTCTTTCCCCTCTTTCCCCTCTCCTGTGTCTGTCACCTCTCTTCACTCGGTGTCTACTTTTCCCCGCTTTCACTCGCCTCTCTCTTTTCCCTCTCATTCATCAACTCTCTCTATCTTCACTCTCTCTTCCCTGTCCTGTGTGTTTTCCCTGGACACTCTCTTTTCCCTCTTTTCCCCGGCTTGTCTCTTTCCCCTATTTCCCCTCTCCTTGCCTGTCACCTCTCTTCATTCGGTGTGTAGATTTCCCACTTTCACTCGCCTCTCTCTTTTCCCTCTCATTCCTGAAATCTCTCTTTTCCCTTGCCTGTCGCTTTTCCCTCTTTTGCCTTTTCTCCATGAACTCTTCCCTCTTCACCCTCAGCAGTCACTTTCCCCTGCTTTCCCTCAACTCCCTCTTTTCCACCTTTTCCCTCGCTTGTCTCTTTTCCCTGTTTCCCCTCGCCTGTCTCTCTCACCTCTGTTCTCTCGGCGTTCTTTTCCCCCGCTTTCACTCGCCTTCCTCTATTCCCTCCCTTTCCTCCACTCTCTCTTTTCCCTCTCTCTTCACTGTCCTGTCTCTTTTCCCTGGAACTTCTCTTTTCCCTCTTTTCCTCTGTTTGTCTCTTTCCCCTCTTTCCCCTCTCCTGTGTCGGTCACCTCTCTTCATTCGGTGTGTAGATTTCCCACTTCCACTCGCCTCTCTCTTTTCCCTCTCATTCATCAACTCTCTCTCTCTTCACTCTCTCTTCCCTGTCCTGTCTCTTTTCCCTGGACACTCTCTTTTCCCTCTTTTCCCCTGCTTGTCTCTGTCCCCTCTTTACCCTCTCCTGTGTCGGTCACCTCTCTTCACTCGCTGTGTAAATGTACCACTTTCTCTCGCCTCTCTCTTTCCCCTCTCATTCATCAACTCTCTCTTTTCACTCTCTCTTCCCAGTCATGTCTCTTTTCTCTGGACATTCTCTTTTCCCCGGACACTCTCTTTTCCCCGGCTTGTCTCTTTCCCCTCTTTCCCCTCTCCTGTGTCTGTCACCTCTCTTCACTCGGTGTCTACTTTTCCCTGCTTTCACTCGCCTCTCTCTTTCCCCTCTCTTTCATCAACTCTCTCTTTTCACTCTCTCTTCCCAGTCATGTCTCTTTTCCCTGGAATTTCTCTTTTCCCTCTTTTCCCCGGCTTGTCTCTTTCCCCTCTTTCCCCTCTCCTGTGTCTGTCACCTCTCTTCACTCGGTGTCTACTTTTCCCTGCTTTCACTCGCCTCTCTCTTTCCCCTCTCATTCATCAACTCTCTCTCTTCACTCTCTCCTCCCTGTCCTGTCTGTTTTCCCTGGACACTCTCTTTTCCCCGGACACTCTCTTTTCCTCGGCTTGTCTCTTTCCCCTCTTTCCCCTCTCCTGTGTCGGTCACCTCTCTTCACTCGGTGTGTAGATTTCCCACTTTCACTCGCCTCTCTCTTTTCCCTCTCATTCACCAACTCTCTCTATCTTCACTCTCTCTTCCCTGTCCTGTGTCTTTTCCCTGGACACTCTCTTTTCCCTCATTTCCCCTGCTTGTCTCTTTCCCCTATTTCCCCTCTCCTGTGTCGGTCACCTCTCTTCATTCGCTGTGTAGATTTCCCACTTTCACTCGCCTCTCTTTTTTCCCTCTCATTCATCCACTCTCTCTCTTCACTCTCTCTTCCCAGTCATGTCTCTTTTACCTGGAATTTCTCTTTTCCCTCTTTTCCCCTGCTTGTCTCTTTCCCCTCTTTCCCCTCTCCTGTGTCTGTCACCTCACTTCATTCGGTGTGTAGATTTCCCACTTTCACTCGCCTCTCTCTTTTCCGTCTCATTCATCAACTCTCTCTCTTCACTCTCTCCTCCCTGTCCTGTCTCTTTTCCCTGGACACTCTCTTTTCCCCGGCTTGTCTCTTTCCCCTCTTTCCCCTCTCCTGTGTCTGTCACCTCTCTTCACTCGGTGTCTACTTTTCCCCGCTTTCACTCGCCTCTCTCTTTTCCCTCTCATTCATCAACTCTCTCTATCTTCACTCTCTCTTCCCTGTCCTGTGTGTTTTCCCTGGACACTCTCTTTTCCCTCGTTTCCCCGGCTTGTCTCTTTCCCCTATTTCCCCTCTCCTTGCCTGTCACCTCTCTTCATTCGGTGTGTAGATTTCCCACTTTCACTCGCCTCTCTCTTTTCCCTCTCATTCCTGAAATCTCTCTTTTCCCTTGCCTGTCGCTTTTCCCTCTTTTGCCTTTTCTCCATGAACTCTTCCCTCTTCACCCTCAGCAGTCACTTTCCCCTGCTTTCCCTCAACTCCCTCTTTTCCACCTTTTCCCTCGCTTGTCTCTTTTCCCTGTTTCCCCTCGCCTGTCTCTCTCACCTCTGTTCTCTCGGCGTTCTTTTCCCCCGCTTTCACTCGCCTCTCTCTTTTCCCTCCCTTTCCTCCACTCTCTCTTTTCCCTCTCTCTTCACTGTCCTGTCTCTTTTCCCTGGAACTTCTCTTTTCCCTCTTTTCCTCTGTTTGTCTCTTTCCCCTCTTTCCCCTCTCCTGTGTCGGTCACCTCTCTTCATTCGGTGTGTAGATTTCCCACTTCCACTCGCCTCTCTCTTTTCCCTCTCATTCATCAACTCTCTCTCTCTTCACTCTCTCTTCCCTGTCCTGTCTCTTTTCCCTGGACACTCTCTTTTCCCTCTTTTCCCCTGCTTGTCTCTGTCCCCTCTTTACCCTCTCCTGTGTCGGTCACCTCTCTTCACTCGCTGTGTAAATGTACCACTTTCTCTCGCCTCTCTCTTTCCCCTCTCATTCATCAACTCTCTCTTTTCACTCTCTCTTCCCAGTCATGTCTCTTTTCTCTGGACATTCTCTTTTCCCCGGACACTCTCTTTTCCCCGGCTTGTCTCTTTCCCCTCTTTCCCCTCTCCTGTGTCTGTCACCTCTCTTCACTCGGTGTCTACTTTTCCCTGCTTTCACTCGCCTCTCTCTTTCCCCTCTCATTCATCAACTCTGTCTTTTCACTCTCTCTTCCCAGTCATGTCTCTTTTCCCTGGAATTTCTCTTTTCCCTCTTTTCCCCGGCTTGTCTCTTTCCCCTCTTTCCCCTCTCCTGTGTCTGTCACCTCTCTTCACTCGGTGTCTACTTTTCCCCGCTTTCACTCGCCTCTCTCTTTTCCCTCTCATTCCTGAAATCTCTCTTTTCCCTTGCCTGTCGCTTTTCCCTCTTTTGCCTTTTCTCCATGAACTCTTCCCACTTTACCCTCAGCAGTCACTTTCCCCTGCTTTCCCTCAACTCCCTCTTTTCCACCTTTTCCCTCGCTTGTCTCTTTTCCCTGTTTCCCCTCGCCTGTCTCTCTCACCTCTGTTCTCTCGGCGTTCTTTTCCCCCGCTTTCACTCGCCTTCCTCTATTCCCTCCCCTTCCTCCACTCTCTCTCTTCACTCTCTCTTCCCTGTCCTGTCTCTTTTCCCTGGACACTCTCTTTTCCCTCTTTTCCCCTGCTTGTCTCTGTCCCCTCTTTACCCTCTCCTGTGTCGGTCACCTCTCTTCACTCGCTGTGTAAATGTACCACTTTCTCTCGCCTCTCTCTTTCCCCTCTCATTCATCAACTCTCTCTTTTCACTCTCTCTTCCCAGTCATGTCTCTTTTCTCTGGACATTCTCTTTTCCCCGGACACTCTCTTTTCCCCGGCTTGTCTCTTTCCCCTCTTTCCCCTCTCCTGTGTCTGTCACCTCTCTTCACTCGGTGTCTACTTTTCCCTGCTTTCACTCGCCTCTCTCTTTCCCCTCTCATTCATCAACTCTCTCTTTTCACTCTCTCTTCCCAGTCATGTCTCTTTTCCCTGGAATTTCTCTTTTCCCTCTTTTCCCCGGCTTGTCTCTTTCCCCTCTTTCCCCTCTCCTGTGTCTGTCACCTCTCTTCACTCGGTGTCTACTTTTCCCTGCTTTCACTCGCCTCTCTCTTTCCCCTCTCATTCATCAACTCTCTCTCTTCACTCTCTCCTCCCTGTCCTGTCTGTTTTCCCTGGACACTCTCTTTTCCCCGGACACTCTCTTTTCCTCGGCTTGTCTCTTTCCCCTCTTTCCCCTCTCCTGTGTCGGTCACCTCTCTTCACTCGGTGTGTAGATTTCCCACTTTCACTCGCCTCTCTCTTTTCCCTCTCATTCATCAACTCTCTCTATCTTCACTCTCTCTTCCCTGTCCTGTGTCTTTTCCCTGGACACTCTCTTTTCCCTCATTTCCCCTGCTTGTCTCTTTCCCCTATTTCCCCTCTCCTGTGTCGGTCACCTCTCTTCATTCGCTGTGTAGATTTCCCACTTTCACTCGCCTCTCTTTTTTCCCTCTCATTCATCCACTCTCTCTCTTCACTCTCTCTTCCCAGTCATGTCTCTTTTACCTGGAATTTCTCTTTTCCCTCTTTTCCCCTGCTTGTCTCTTTCCCCTCTTTCCCCTCTCCTGTGTCTGTCACCTCACTTCATTCGGTGTGTAGATTTCCCACTTTCACTCGCCTCTCTCTTTTCCGTCTCATTCATCAACTCTCTCTCTTCACTCTCTCCTCCCTGTCCTGTCTCTTTTCCCTGGACACTCTCTTTTCCCCGGCTTGTCTCTTTCCCCTCTTTCCCCTCTCCTGTGTCTGTCACCTCTCTTCACTCGGTGTCTACTTTTCCCCGCTTTCACTCGCCTCTCTCTTTTCCCTCTCATTCATCAACTCTCTCTATCTTCACTCTCTCTTCCCTGTCCTGTGTGTTTTCCCTGGACACTCTCTTTTCCCTCGTTTCCCCGGCTTGTCTCTTTCCCCTATTTCCCCTCTCCTTGCCTGTCACCTCTCTTCATTCGGTGTGTAGATTTCCCACTTTCACTCGCCTCTCTCTTTTCCCTCTCATTCCTGAAATCTCTCTTTTCCCTTGCCTGTCGCTTTTCCCTCTTTTGCCTTTTCTCCATGAACTCTTCCCTCTTCACCCTCAGCAGTCACTTTCCCCTGCTTTCCCTCAACTCCCTCTTTTCCACCTTTTCCCTCGCTTGTCTCTTTTCCCTGTTTCCCCTCGCCTGTCTCTCCCACCTCTGTTCTCTCGGCGTTCTTTTCCCCCGCTTTCACTCGCCTTCCTCTATTCCCTCCCTTTCCTCCACTCTCTCTTTTCCCTCTCTCTTCACTGTCCTGTCTCTTTTCCCTGGAACTTCTCTTTTCCCTCTTTTCCTCTGTTTGTCTCTTTCCCCTCTTTCCCCTCTCCTGTGTCGGTCACCTCTCTTCATTCGGTGTGTAGATTTCCCACTTCCACTCGCCTCTCTCTTTTCCCTCTCATTCATCAACTCTCTCTCTCTTCACTCTCTCTTCCCTGTCCTGTCTCTTTTCCCTGGACACTCTCTTTTCCCTCTTTTCCCCTGCTTGTCTCTGTCCCCTCTTTACCCTCTCCTGTGTCGGTCACCTCTCTTCACTCGGTGTGTAAATGTCCCACTTTCTCTCGCCTCTCTCTTTCCCCTCTCATTCATCAACTCTCTCTTTTCACTCTCTCTTCCCAGTCATGTCTCTTTTCTCTGGACACTCTCTTTTCCCCGGACACTCTCTTTTCCCCGGCTTGTCTCTTTCCCCTCTTTCCCCTCTCCTGTGTCTGTCACCTCTCTTCACTCGGTGTCTACTTTTCCCTGCTTTCACTCGCCTCTCTCTTTCCCCTCTCATTCATCAACTCTCTCTTTTCACTCTCTCTTCCCAGTCATGTCTCTTTTCCCTGGAATTTCTCTTTTCCCTCTTTTCCCCGGCTTGTCTCTTTCCCCTCTTTCCCCTCTCCTGTGTCTGTCACCTCTCTTCACTCGGTGTCTACTTTTCCCCGCTTTCACTCGCCTCTCTCTTTCCCCTCTCATTCATCAACTCTCTCTCTTCACTCTCTCCTCCCTGTCCTGTCTCTTTTCCCTGGACACTCTCTTTTCCCCGGACACTCTCTTTTCCTCGGCTTGTCTCTTTCCCCTCTTTCCCCTCTCCTGTGTCGGTCACCTCTCTTCACTCGGTGTGTAGATTTCCCACTTTCACTCGCCTCTCTCTTTTCCCTCTCATTCATCAACTCTCTCTATCTTCACTCTCTCTTCCCTGTCCTGTGTCTTTTCCCTGGACACTCTCTTTTCCCTCATTTCCCCTGCTTGTCTCTTTCCCCTATTTCCCCTCTCCTGTGTCGGTCACCACTCTTCATTCGCTGTGTAGATTTCCCACTTTCACTCGCCTCTCTCTTTTCCCTCTCATTCACCCACTCTCTCTCTTCACTCTCTCTTCCAAGTCATGTCTCTTTTACCTGGAATTTCTCTTTTCCCTCTTTTCCCCGGCTTGTCTCTTTCCCCTCTTTCCCCTCTCCTGTGTCTGTCACCTCACTTCATTCGGTGTGTAGATTTCCCACTTTCACTCGCCTCTCTCTTTTCCGTCTCATTCATCAACTCTCTCTCTTCACTCTCTCCTCCCTGTCCTGTCTCTTTTCCCTGGACACTCTCTTTTCCCCGGCTTGTCTCTTTCCCCTCTTTCCCCTCTCATGTGTCTGTCACCTCACTTCACTCGGTGTCTAATTTTCCCCGCTTTCACTCGCCTCTCTCTTTTCCCTCTCATTCATCAACTCTCTCTATCTTCACTCTCTCTTCCCTGTCCTGTGTGTTTTCCCTGGACACTCTCTTTTCCCTCTTTTCCCCGGCTTGTCTCTTTCCCCTATTTCCCCTCTCCTGTGCCTGTCACCTCTCTTCATTCGGTGTGTAGATTTCCCACTTTCACTCGCCTCTCTCTTTTCCCTCTCATTCCTGAAATCTCTCTTTTCCCTTGCCTGTCGCTTTTCCCTCTTTTGCCTTTTCTCCATGAACTCTTCCCTCTTTAACCTCAGCAGTCACTTTCCCCTGCTTTCCCTCAACTCCCTCTTTTCCACCTTTTCCCTCGCTTGTCTCTTTTCCCTGTTTCCCCTCGCCTGTCTCTCTCACCTCTGTTCTCTCGGCGTTCTTTCCCCCCGCTTTCACTCGCCTCTCTCTTTTCCCTCTCATTCATCAACTCTCTCTTTTCCCTCTCTCTTCACTGTCCTGTCTCTTTTCCCTGGATCTTCTCTTTTCCCTCTTTTCCTCTGTTTGACTCTTTCCCCCCTTTCCCCTCTCCTGTGTCGGTCACCTCTCTTCATTCGGTGTGTAGATTTCCCACTTCCACTCGCCTCTCTCTTTTCCCTCTCATTCATCAACTCTCTCTCTCTTCACTCTCTCTTCCCTGTCCTGTCTCTTTTCCCTGGACACTCTCTTTTCCCTCTTTTCCCCTGCTTGTCTCTGTCCCCTCTTTACCCTCTCCTGTGTCGGTCACCTCTCTTCACTCGGTGTGTAAATGTACCACTTTCTCTCGCCTCTCTCTTTCCCCTCTCATTCATCAACTCTCTCTTTTCACTCTCTCTTCCCAGTCATGTCTCTTTTCTCTGGACACTCTCTTTTCCCCGGACACTCTCTTTTCCCCGGCTTGTCTCTTTCCCCTCTTTCCCCTCTCCTGTGTCTGTCACCTCTCTTCACTCGGTGTCTACTTTTCCCTGCTTTCACTCGCCTCTCTCTTTCCCCTCTCATTCATCAACTCTGTCTTTTCACTCTCTCTTCCCAGTCATGTCTCTTTTCCCTGGAATTTCTCTTTTCCCTCTTTTCCCCGGCTTGTCTCTTTCCCCTCTTTCCCCTCTCCTGTGTCTGTCACCTCTCTTCACTCGGTGTCTACTTTTCCCTGCTTTCACTCGCCTCTCTCTTTCCCCTCTCATTCATCAACTCTCTCTCTTCACTCTCTCCTCCCTGTCCTGTCTCTTTTCCCTGGACACTCTCTTTTCCCCGGACACTCTCTTTTCCTCGGCTTGTCTCTTTCCCCTCTTTCCCCTCTCCTGTGTCGGTCACCTCTCTTCACTCGGTGTGTAGATTTCCCACTTTCACTCGCCTCTCTCTTTTCCCTCTCATTCATCAACTCTCTCTATCTTCACTCTCTCTTCCCTGTCCTGTGTCTTTTCCCTGGACACTCTCTTTTCCCTCATTTCCCCTGCTTGTCTCTTTCCCCTATTTCCCCTCTCCTGTGTCGGTCACCTCTCTTCATTCGCTGTGTAGATTTCCCACTTTCACTCGCCTCTCTTTTTTCCCTCTCATTCATCCACTCTCTCTCTTCACTCTCTCTTCCCAGTCATGTCTCTTTTACCTGGAATTTCTCTTTTCCCTCTTTTCCCCTGCTTGTCTCTTTCCCCTCTTTCCCCTCTCCTGTGTCTGTCACCTCACTTCATTCGGTGTGTAGATTTCCCACTTTCACTCGCCTCTCTCTTTTCCGTCTCATTCATCAACTCTCTCTCTTCACTCTCTCCTCCCTGTCCTGTCTCTTTTCCCTGGACACTCTCTTTTCCCCGGCTTGTCTCTTTCCCCTCTTTCCCCTCTCCTGTGTCTGTCACCTCTCTTCACTCGGTGTCTACTTTTCCCCGCTTTCACTCGCCTCTCTCTTTTCCCTCTCATTCATCAACTCTCTCTATCTTCACTCTCTCTTCCCTGTCCTGTGTGTTTTCCCTGGACACTCTCTTTTCCCTCTTTTCCCCGGCTTGTCTCTTTCCCCTATTTCCCCTCTCCTTGCCTGTCACCTCTCTTCATTCGGTGTGTAGATTTCCCACTTTCACTCGCCTCTCTCTTTTCCCTCTCATTCCTGAAATCTCTCTTTTCCCTTGCCTGTCGCTTTTCCCTCTTTTGCCTTTTCTCCATGAACTCTTCCCTCTTCACCCTCAGCAGTCACTTTCCCCTGCTTTCCCTCAACTCCCTCTTTTCCACCTTTTCCCTCGCTTGTCTCTTTTCCCTGTTTCCCCTCGCCTGTCTCTCTCACCTCTGTTCTCTCGGCGTTCTTTTCCCCCGCTTTCACTCGCCTTCCTCTATTCCCTCCCTTTCCTCCACTCTCTCTTTTCCCTCTCTCTTCACTGTCCTGTCTCTTTTCCCTGGAACTTCTCTTTTCCCTCTTTTCCTCTGTTTGTCTCTTTCCCCTCTTTCCCCTCTCCTGTGTCGGTCACCTCTCTTCATTCGGTGTGTAGATTTCCCACTTCCACTCGCCTCTCTCTTTTCCCTCTCATTCATCAACTCTCTCTCTCTTCACTCTCTCTTCCCTGTCCTGTCTCTTTTCCCTGGACACTCTCTTTTCCCTCTTTTCCCCTGCTTGTCTCTGTCCCCTCTTTACCCTCTCCTGTGTCGGTCACCTCTCTTCACTCGCTGTGTAAATGTACCACTTTCTCTCGCCTCTCTCTTTCCCCTCTCATTCATCAACTCTCTCTTTTCACTCTCTCTTCCCAGTCATGTCTCTTTTCTCTGGACATTCTCTTTTCCCCGGACACTCTCTTTTCCCCGGCTTGTCTCTTTCCCCTCTTTCCCCTCTCCTGTGTCTGTCACCTCTCTTCACTCGGTGTCTACTTTTCCCTGCTTTCACTCGCCTCTCTCTTTCCCCTCTCATTCATCAACTCTCTCTTTTCACTCTCTCTTCCCAGTCATGTCTCTTTTCCCTGGAATTTCTCTTTTCCCTCTTTTCCCCGGCTTGTCTCTTTCCCCTCTTTCCCCTCTCCTGTGTCTGTCACCTCTCTTCACTCGGTGTCTACTTTTCCCTGCTTTCACTCGCCTCTCTCTTTCCCCTCTCATTCATCAACTCTCTCTCTTCACTCTCTCCTCCCTGTCCTGTCTCTTTTCCCTGGACACTCTCTTTTCCCCGGACACTCTCTTTTCCTCGGCTTGTCTCTTTCCCCTCTTTCCCCTCTCCTGTGTCGGTCACCTCTCTTCACTCGGTGTGTAGATTTCCCACTTTCACTCGCCTCTCTCTTTTCCCTCTCATTCATCAACTCTCTCTATCTTCACTCTCTCTTCCCTGTCCTGTGTCTTTTCCCTGGACACTCTCTTTTCCCTCATTTCCCCTGCTTGTCTCTTTCCCCTATTTCCCCTCTCCTGTGTCGGTCACCTCTCTTCATTCGCTGTGTAGATTTCCCACTTTCACTCGCCTCTCTTTTTTCCCTCTCATTCATCCACTCTCTCTCTTCACTCTCTCTTCCCAGTCATGTCTCTTTTACCTGGAATTTCTCTTTTCCCTCTTTTCCCCTGCTTGTCTCTTTCCCCTCTTTCCCCTCTCCTGTGTCTGTCACCTCACTTCATTCGGTGTGTAGATTTCCCACTTTCACTCGCCTCTCTCTTTTCCGTCTCATTCATCAACTCTCTCTCTTCACTCTCTCCTCCCTGTCCTGTCTCTTTTCCCTGGACACTCTCTTTTCCCCGGCTTGTCTCTTTCCCCTCTTTCCCCTCTCCTGTGTCTGTCACCTCTCTTCACTCGGTGTCTACTTTTCCCCGCTTTCACTCGCCTCTCTCTTTTCCCTCTCATTCATCAACTCTCTCTATCTTCACTCTCTCTTCCCTGTCCTGTGTGTTTTCCCTGGACACTCTCTTTTCCCTCGTTTCCCCGGCTTGTCTCTTTCCCCTATTTCCCCTCTCCTTGCCTGTCACCTCTCTTCATTCGGTGTGTAGATTTCCCACTTTCACTCGCCTCTCTCTTTTCCCTCTCATTCCTGAAATCTCTCTTTTCCCTTGCCTGTCGCTTTTCCCTCTTTTGCCTTTTCTCCATGAACTCTTCCCTCTTCACCCTCAGCAGTCACTTTCCCCTGCTTTCCCTCAACTCCCTCTTTTCCACCTTTTCCCTCGCTTGTCTCTTTTCCCTGTTTCCCCTCGCCTGTCTCTCTCACCTCTGTTCTCTCGGCGTTCTTTTCCCCCGCTTTCACTCGCCTCTCTCTTTTCCCTCCCTTTCCTCCACTCTCTCTTTTCCCTCTCTCTTCACTGTCCTGTCTCTTTTCCCTGGAACTTCTCTTTTCCCTCTTTTCCTCTGTTTGTCTCTTTCCCCTCTTTCCCCTCTCCTGTGTCGGTCACCTCTCTTCATTCGGTGTGTAGATTTCCCACTTCCACTCGCCTCTCTCTTTTCCCTCTCATTCATCAACTCTCTCTCTCTTCACTCTCTCTTCCCTGTCCTGTCTCTTTTCCCTGGACACTCTCTTTTCCCTCTTTTCCCCTGCTTGTCTCTGTCCCCTCTTTACCCTCTCCTGTGTCGGTCACCTCTCTTCACTCGCTGTGTAAATGTACCACTTTCTCTCGCCTCTCTCTTTCCCCTCTCATTCATCAACTCTCTCTTTTCACTCTCTCTTCCCAGTCATGTCTCTTTTCTCTGGACATTCTCTTTTCCCCGGACACTCTCTTTTCCCCGGCTTGTCTCTTTCCCCTCTTTCCCCTCTCCTGTGTCTGTCACCTCTCTTCACTCGGTGTCTACTTTTCCCTGCTTTCACTCGCCTCTCTCTTTCCCCTCTCATTCATCAACTCTCTCTTTTCACTCTCTCTTCCCAGTCATGTCTCTTTTCCCTGGAATTTCTCTTTTCCCTCTTTTCCCCGGCTTGTCTCTTTCCCCTCTTTCCCCTCTCCTGTGTCTGTCACCTCTCTTCACTCGGTGTCTACTTTTCCCTGCTTTCACTCGCCTCTCTCTTTCCCCTCTCATTCATCAACTCTCTCTCTTCACTCTCTCCTCCCTGTCCTGTCTCTTTTCCCTGGACACTCTCTTTTCCCCGGACACTCTCTTTTCCTCGGCTTGTCTCTTTCCCCTCTTTCCCCTCTCCTGTGTCGGTCACCTCTCTTCACTCGGTGTGTAGATTTCCCACTTTCACTCGCCTCTCTCTTTTCCCTCTCATTCATCAACTCTCTCTATCTTCACTCTCTCTTCCCTGTCCTGTGTCTTTTCCCTGGACACTCTCTTTTCCCTCATTTCCCCTGCTTGTCTCTTTCCCCTATTTCCCCTCTCCTGTGTCGGTCACCTCTCTTCATTCGCTGTGTAGATTTCCCACTTTCACTCGCCTCTCTTTTTTCCCTCTCATTCATCCACTCTCTCTCTTCACTCTCTCTTCCCAGTCATGTCTCTTTTACCTGGAATTTCTCTTTTCCCTCTTTTCCCCTGCTTGTCTCTTTCCCCTCTTTCCCCTCTCCTGTGTCTGTCACCTCACTTCATTCGGTGTGTAGATTTCCCACTTTCACTCGCCTCTCTCTTTTCCGTCTCATTCATCAACTCTCTCTCTTCACTCTCTCCTCCCTGTCCTGTCTCTTTTCCCTGGACACTCTCTTTTCCCCGGCTTGTCTCTTTCCCCTCTTTCCCCTCTCCTGTGTCTGTCACCTCTCTTCACTCGGTGTCTACTTTTCCCCGCTTTCACTCGCCTCTCTCTTTTCCCTCTCATTCATCAACTCTCTCTATCTTCACTCTCTCTTCCCTGTCCTGTGTGTTTTCCCTGGACACTCTCTTTTCCCTCGTTTCCCCGGCTTGTCTCTTTCCCCTATTTCCCCTCTCCTTGCCTGTCACCTCTCTTCATTCGGTGTGTAGATTTCCCACTTTCACTCGCCTCTCTCTTTTCCCTCTCATTCCTGAAATCTCTCTTTTCCCTTGCCTGTCGCTTTTCCCTCTTTTGCCTTTTCTCCATGAACTCTTCCCTCTTCACCCTCAGCAGTCACTTTCCCCTGCTTTCCCTCAACTCCCTCTTTTCCACCTTTTCCCTCGCTTGTCTCTTTTCCCTGTTTCCCCTCGCCTGTCTCTCTCACCTCTGTTCTCTCGGCGTTCTTTTCCCCCGCTTTCACTCGCCTCTCTCTTTTCCCTCCCTTTCCTCCACTCTCTCTTTTCCCTCTCTCTTCACTGTCCTGTCTCTTTTCCCTGGAACTTCTCTTTTCCCTCTTTTCCTCTGTTTGTCTCTTTCCCCTCTTTCCCCTCTCCTGTGTCGGTCACCTCTCTTCATTCGGTGTGTAGATTTCCCACTTCCACTCGCCTCTCTCTTTTCCCTCTCATTCATCAACTCTCTCTCTCTTCACTCTCTCTTCCCTGTCCTGTCTCTTTTCCCTGGACACTCTCTTTTCCCTCTTTTCCCCTGCTTGTCTCTGTCCCCTCTTTACCCTCTCCTGTGTCGGTCACCTCTCTTCACTCGCTGTGTAAATGTACCACTTTCTCTCGCCTCTCTCTTTCCCCTCTCATTCATCAACTCTCTCTTTTCACTCTCTCTTCCCAGTCATGTCTCTTTTCTCTGGACATTCTCTTTTCCCCGGACACTCTCTTTTCCCCGGCTTGTCTCTTTCCCCTCTTTCCCCTCTCCTGTGTCTGTCACCTCTCTTCACTCGGTGTCTACTTTTCCCTGCTTTCACTCGCCTCTCTCTTTCCCCTCTCATTCATCAACTCTGTCTTTTCACTCTCTCTTCCCAGTCATGTCTCTTTTCCCTGGAATTTCTCTTTTCCCTCTTTTCCCCGGCTTGTCTCTTTCCCCTCTTTCCCCTCTCCTGTGTCTGTCACCTCTCTTCACTCGGTGTCTACTTTTCCCCGCTTTCACTCGCCTCTCTCTTTTCCCTCTCATTCCTGAAATCTCTCTTTTCCCTTGCCTGTCGCTTTTCCCTCTTTTGCCTTTTCTCCATGAACTCTTCCCACTTTACCCTCAGCAGTCACTTTCCCCTGCTTTCCCTCAACTCCCTCTTTTCCACCTTTTCCCTCGCTTGTCTCTTTTCCCTGTTTCCCCTCGCCTGTCTCTCTCACCTCTGTTCTCTCGGCGTTCTTTTCCCCCGCTTTCACTCGCCTTCCTCTATTCCCTCCCTTTCCTCCACTCTCTCTTTTCCCTCTCTCTTCACTGTCCTGTCTCTTTTCCCTGGAACTTCTCTTTTCCCTCTTTTCCCCTGCTTGTCTCTTTCCCCTCTTTCCCCTCTCCTGTGTCGGTCACCACTCTTCATTCGCTGTGTAGATTTCCCACTTTCACTCGCCTCTCTTTTTTCCCTCTCATTCATCCACTCTCTCTCTTCACTCTCTCTTCCCAGTCATGTCTCTTTTACCTGGAATTTCTCTTTTCCCTCTTTTCCCCGGCTTGTCTCTTTCCCCTCTTTCCCCTCTCCTGTGTCTGTCACCTCACTTCATTCGGTGTGTAGATTTCCCACTTTCACTCGCCTCTCTCTTTTCCCTCTCATTCATCAACTCTCTCTCTTCACTCTCTCCTCCCTGTCCTGTCTCTTTTCCCTGGACACTCTCTTTTCCCCGGCTTGTCTCTTTCCCCTCTTTCCCCTCTCATGTGTCTGTCACCTCACTTCACTCGGTGTCTAATTTTCCCCGCTTTCACTCGCCTCTCTCTTTTCCCTCTCATTCATCAACTCTCTCTATCTTCACTCTCTCTTCCCTGTCCTGTGTGTTTTCCCTGGACACTCTCTTTTCCCTCTTTTCCCCGGCTTGTCTCTTTCCCCTATTTCCCCTCTCCTGTGCCTGTCACCTCTCTTCATTCGGTGTGTAGATTTCCCACTTTCACTCGCCTCTCTCTTTTCCCTCTCATTCCTGAAATCTCTCTTTTCCCTTGCCTGTCGCTTTTCCCTCTTTTGCCTTTTCTCCATGAACTCTTCCCTCTTCACCCTCAGCAGTCACTTTCCCCTGCTTTCCCTCAACTCCCTCTTTTCCACCTTTTCCCTCGCTTGTCTCTTTTCCCTGTTTCCCCTCGCCTGTCTCTCTCACCTCTGTTCTCTCGGCGTTCTTTTCCCCCGCTTTCACTCGCCTCTCTCTTTTCCCTCCCTTTCCTCCACTCTCTCTTTTCCCTCTCTCTTCACTGTCCTGTCTCTTTTCCCTGGAACTTCTCTTTTCCCTCTTTTCCTCTGTTTGTCTCTTTCCCCTCTTTCCCCTCTCCTGTGTCGGTCACCTCTCTTCATTCGGTGTGTAGATTTCCCACTTCCACTCGCCTCTCTCTTTTCCCTCTCATTCATCAACTCTCTCTCTCTTCACTCTCTCTTCCCTGTCCTGTCTCTTTTCCCTGGACACTCTCTTTTCCCCGGACACTCTCTTTTCCTCGGCTTGTCTCTTTCCCCTCTTTCCCCTCTCCTGTGTCGGTCACCTCTCTTCACTCGCTGTGTAAATGTCCCACTTTCTCTCGCCTCTCTCTTTCCCCTCTCATTCATCAACTCTCTCTTTTCACTCTCTCTTCCCAGTCATGTCTCTTTTCTCTGGACACTCTCTTTTCCCCGGACACTCTCTTTTCCTCGGCTTGTCTCTTTCCCCTCTTTCCCCTCTCCTGTGTCTGTCACCTCACTTCATTCGGTGTGTAGATTTCCCACTTTCACTCGCCTCTCTCTTTTCCCTCTCATTCATCAACTCTCTCTCTTCACTCTCTCCTCCCTGTCCTGTCTCTTTTCCCTGGACACTCTCTTTTCCCCGGCTTGTCTCTTTCCCCTCTTTCCCCTCTCATGTGTCTGTCACCTCACTTCACTCGGTGTCTAATTTTCCCCGCTTTCACTCGCCTCTCTCTTTTCCCTCTCATTCATCAACTCTCTCTATCTTCACTCTCTCTTCCCTGTCCTGTGTGTTTTCCCTGGACACTCTCTTTTCCCTCTTTTCCCCGGCTTGTCTCTTTCCCCTATTTCCCCTCTCCTGTGCCTGTCACCTCTCTTCATTCGGTGTGTAGATTTCCCACTTTCACTCGCCTCTCTCTTTTCCCTCTCATTCCTGAAATCTCTCTTTTCCCTTGCCTGTCGCTTTTCCCTCTTTTGCCTTTTCTCCATGAACTCTTCCCTCTTTACCCTCAGCAGTCACTTTCCCCTGCTTTCCCTCAACTCCCTCTTTTCCACCTTTTCCCTCGCTTGTCTCTTTTCCCTGTTTCCCCTCGCCTGTCTCTCTCACCTCTGTTCTCTCGGCGTTCTTTCCCCCCGCTTTCACTCGCCTCTCTCTTTTCCCTCTCATTCATCAACTCTCTCTTTTCCCTCTCTCTTCACTGTCCTGTCTCTTTTCCCTGGATCTTCTCTTTTCCCTCTTTTCCTCTGTTTGTCTCTTTCCCCCCTTTCCCCTCTCCTGTGTCGGTCACCTCTCTTCATTCGGTGTGTAGATTTCCCACTTTCACTCGCCTCTCTTTTTTCCCTCTCATTCATCCACTCTCTCTCTTCACTCTCTCTTCCCAGTCATGTCTCTTTTACCTGGAATTTCTCTTTTCCCTCTTTTCCCCTGCTTGTCTCTTTCCCCTCTTTCCCCTCTCCTGTGTCTGTCACCTCACTTCATTCGGTGTGTAGATTTCCCACTTTCACTCGCCTCTCTCTTTTCCGTCTCATTCATCAACTCTCTCTCTTCACTCTCTCCTCCCTGTCCTGTCTCTTTTCCCTGGACACTCTCTTTTCCCCGGCTTGTCTCTTTCCCCTCTTTCCCCTCTCATGTGTCTGTCACCTCACTTCACTCGGTGTCTACTTTTCCCCGCTTTCACTCGCCTCTCTCTTTTCCCTCTCATTCATCAACTCTCTCTATCTTCACTCTCTCTTCCCTGTCCTGTCTCTTTTCCCTGGACACTCTCTTTTCCCTCTTTTCCCCGGCTTGTCTCTTTCCCCTATTTCCCCTCTCCTGTGCCTGTCACCTCTCTTCATTCGGTGTGTAGATTTCCCCCTTTCACTCGCCTCTCTCTTTTCCCTCTCATTCCTGAAATCTCTCTTTTCCCTTGCCTGTCGCTTTTCCCTCTTTTGCCTTTTCTCCATGAACTCTTCCCTCTTCACCCTCAGCAGTCACTTTCCCCTGCTTTCCCTCAACTCCCTCTTTTCCACCTTTTCCCTCGCTTGTCTCTTTTCCCTGTTTCCCCTCGCCTGTCTCTCTCACCTCTGTTCTCTCGGCGTTCTTTTCCCCCGCTTTCACTCGCCTCTCTCTTTTCCCTCCCTTTCCTCCACTCTCTCTTTTCCCTCTCTCTTCACTGTCCTGTCTCTTTTCCCTGGAACTTCTCTTTTCCCTCTTTTCCTCTGTTTGTCTCTTTCCCCTCTTTCCCCTCTCCTGTGTCGGTCACCTCTCTTCATTCGGTGTGTAGATTTCCCACTTCCACTCGCCTCTCTCTTTTCCCTCTCATTCATCAACTCTCTCTCTCTTCACTCTCTCTTCCCTGTCCTGTCTCTTTTCCCTGGACACTCTCTTTTCCCCGGACACTCTCTTTTCCTCGGCTTGTCTCTTTCCCCTCTTTCCCCTCTCCTGTGTCGGTCACCTCTCTTCACTCGCTGTGTAAATGTCCCACTTTCTCTCGCCTCTCTCTTTCCCCTCTCATTCATCAACTCTCTCTTTTCACTCTCTCTTCCCAGTCATGTCTCTTTTCTCTGGACACTCTCTTTTCCCCGGACACTCTCTTTTCCTCGGCTTGTCTCTTTCCCCTCTTTCCCCTCTCCTGTGTCTGTCACCTCACTTCATTCGGTGTCTAATTTTCCCCGCTTTCACTCGCCTCTCTCTTTTCCCTCTCATTCATCAACTCTCTCTATCTTCACTCTCTCTTCCCTGTCCTGTGTGTTTTCCCTGGACACTCTCTTTTCCCTCTTTTCCCCGGCTTGTCTCTTTCCCCTATTTCCCCTCTCCTGTGCCTGTCACCTCTCTTCATTCGGTGTGTAGATTTCCCACTTTCACTCGCCTCTCTCTTTTCCCTCTCATTCATCAACTCTCTCTATCTTCACTCTCTCTTCCCTGTCCTGTGTCTTTTCCCTGGACACTCTCTTTTCCCTCATTTCCCCTGCTTGTCTCTTTCCCCTATTTCCCCTCTCCTGTGTCGGTCACCACTCTTCATTCGCTGTGTAGATTTCCCACTTTCACTTGCCTCTCTTTTTTCCCTCTCATTCATCCACTCTCTCTCTTCACTCTCTCTTCCCAGTCATGTCTCTTTTACCTGGAATTTCTCTTTTCCCTCTTTTCCCCTGCTTGTCTCTTTCCCCTCTTTCCCCTCTCCTGTGTCTGTCACCTCACTTCATTCGGTGTGTAGATTTCCCACTTTCACTCGCCTCTCTCTTTTCCCTCTCATTCATCAACTCTCTCTCTTCACTCTCTCCTCCCTGTCCTGTCTCTTTTCCCTGGACACTCTCTTTTCCCCGGCTTGTCTCTTTCCCCTCTTTCCCCTCTCATGTGTCTGTCACCTCACTTCACTCGGTGTCTAATTTTCCCCGCTTTCACTCGCCTCTCTCTTTTCCCTCTCATTCATCAACTCTCTCTATCTTCACTCTCTCTTCCCTGTCCTGTGTGTTTTCCCTGGACACTCTCTTTTCCCTCTTTTCCCCGGCTTGTCTCTTTCCCCTATTTCCCCTCTCCTGTGCCTGTCACCTCTCTTCATTCGGTGTGTAGATTTCCCCCTTTCACTCGCCTCTCTCTTTTCCCTCTCATTCCTGAAATCTCTCTTTTCCCTTGCCTGTCGCTTTTCCCTCTTTTGCCTTTTCTCCATGAACTCTTCCCTCTTTACCCTCAGCAGTCACTTTCCCCTGCTTTCCCTCAACTCCCTCTTTTCCACCTTTTCCCTCGCTTGTCTCTTTTCCCTGTTTCCCCTCTCCTGTCTCTCTCACCTCTGTTCTCTCGGCGTTCTTTCCCCCCGCTTTCACTCGCCTCTCTCTTTTCCCTCTCATTCATCAACTCTCTCTTTTCCCTCTCTCTTCACTGTCCTGTCTCTTTTCCCTGGATCTTCTCTTTTCCCTCTTTTCCTCTGTTTGTCTCTTTCCCCCCTTTCCCCTCTCCTGTGTCGGTCACCTCTCTTCATTCGGTGTGTAGATTTCCCACTTCCACTCGCCTCTCTCTTTTCCCTCTCATTCATCAACTCTCTCTCTCTTCACTCTCTCTTCCCTGTCCTGTCTCTTTTCCCTGGACACTCTCTTTTCCCTCTTTTCCCCTGCTTGTCTCTGTCCCCTCTTTCCCCTCTCCTGTGTCGGTCACCTCTCTTCACTCGCTGTGTAAATGTACCACTTTCTCTCGCCTCTCTCTTTCCCCTCTCATTCATCAACTCTCTCTTTTCACTCTCTCTTCCCAGTCATGTCTCTTTTCTCTGGACATTCTCTTTTCCCCGGACACTCTCTTTTCCCCGGCTTGTCTCTTTCCCCTCTTTCCCCTCTCCTGTGTCTGTCACCTCTCTTCACTCGGTGTCTACTTTTCCCTGCTTTCACTCGCCTCTCTCTTTCCCCTCTCATTCATCAACTCTCTCTTTTCACTCTCTCTTCCCAGTCATGTCTCTTTTCTCTGGACACTCTCTTTTCCCCGGACACTCTCTTTTCCTCGGCTTGTCTCTTTCCCCTCTTTCCCCTCTCCTGTGTCTGTCACCTCACTCCATTCGGTGTGTAGATTTCCCACTTTCACTCGCCTCTCTCTTTTCCGTCTCATTCATCAACTCTCTCTCTTCACTCTCTCCTCCCTGTCCTTTCTCTTTTCCCTGGACACTCTCTTTTCCCCGGCTTGTCTCTTTCCCCTCTTTCCCCTCTCATGTGTCTGTCACCTCACTTCACTCGGTGTCTAATTTTCCCCGCTTTCACTCGCCTCTCTCTTTTCCCTCTCATTCATCAACTCTCTCTATCTTCACTCTCTCTTCCCTGTCCTGTGTGTTTTCCCTGGACACTCTCTTTTCCCTCTTTTCCCCGGCTTGTCTCTTTCCCCTATTTCCCCTCTCCTGTGCCTGTCACCTCTCTTCATTCGGTATGTAGATTTCCCACTTTCACTCGCCTCTCTCTTTTCCCTCTCATTCATCAACTCTCTCTATCTTCACTCTCTCTTCCCTGTCCTGTGTCTTTTCCCTGGACACTCTCTTTTCCCTCATTTCCCCTCTTGTCTCTTTCCCCTATTTCCCCTCTCCTGTGTCGGTCACCACTCTTCATTCGCTGTGTAGATTTCCCACTTTCACTCGCCTCTCTTTTTTCCCTCTCATTCATCCACTCTCTCTCTTCACTCTCTCTTCCCAGTCATGTCTCTTTTACCTGGACACTCTCTTTTCCCTCTTTTCCCCGGCTTGTCTCTTTCCCCTATTTCCCCTCTCCTGTGCCTGTCACCTCTCTTCATTCGGTGTGTAGATTTCCCACTTTCACTCGCCTCTCTCTTTTCCCTCTCATTCATCAACTCTCTCTATCTTCACTCTCTCTTCCCTGTCCTGTGTCTTTTCCCTGGACACTCTCTTTTCCCTCATTTCCCCTCTTGTCTCTTTCCCCTATTTCCCCTCTCCTGTGTCGGTCACCACTCTTCATTCGCTGTGTAGATTTCCCACTTTCACTCGCCTCTCTTTTTTCCCTCTCATTCATCCACTCTCTCTCTTCACTCTCTCTTCCCAGTCATGTCTCTTTTACCTGGAATTTCTCTTTTCCCTCTTTTCCCCTGCTTGTCTCTTTCCCCTCTTTCCCCTCTCCTGTGTCTGTCACCTCACTTCATTCGGTGTGTAGATTTCCCACTTTCACTCGCCTCTCTCTTTTCCCTCTCATTCATCAACTCTCTCTCTTCACTCTCTCCTCCCTGTCCTGTCTCTTTTCCCTGGACACTCTCTTTTCCCCGGCTTGTCTCTTTCCCCTCTTTCCCCTCTCATGTGTCTGTCACCTCACTTCACTCGGTGTCTAATTTTCCCCGCTTTCACTCGCCTCTCTCTTTTCCCTCTCATTCATCAACTCTCTCTATCTTCACTCTCTCTTCCCTGTCCTGTGTGTTTTCCCTGGACACTCTCTTTTCCCTCTTTTCCCCGGCTTGTCTCTTTCCCCTATTTCCCCTCTCCTGTGCCTGTCACCTCTCTTCATTCGGTGTGTAGATTTCCCACTTTCACTCGCCTCTCTCTTTTCCCTCTCATTCCTGAAATCTTTCTTTTCCCTTGCCTGTCGCTTTTCCCTCTTTTGCCTTTTCTCCATGAACTCTTCCCTCTTTACCCTCAGCAGTCACTTTCCCCTGCTTTCCCTCAACTCCCTCTTTTCCACCTTTTCCCTCGCTTGTCTCTTTTCCCTGTTTCCCCTCGCCTGTCTCTCTCACCTCTGTTCTCTCGGCGTTCTTTCCCCCCGCTTTCACTCGCCTCTCTCTTTTCCCTCCCTTTCCTCCACTCTCTCTTTTCCCTCTCTCTTCACTGTCCTGTCTCTTTTTCCTGGAATTTCTCTTTTCCCTCTTTTCCTCTGTTTGTCTCTTTCCCCTCTCCTGTGTCGGTCACCTCTCTTCATTCGGTGTGTAGATTTCCCACTTCCACTCGCCTCTCTCTTTTCCCTCTCATTCATCAACTCTCTCTCTCTTCACTCTCTCTTCCCTGTCCTGTCTCTTTTCCCTGGACACTCTCTTTTCCCTCTTTTCCCCTGCTTGTCTCTGTCCCCTCTTTACCCTCTCCTGTGTCGGTCACCTCTCTACACTCGCTGTGTAAATGTCCCACTTTCTCTCGCCTCTCTCTTTCCCCTCTCATTCATCAACTCTCTCTTTTCACTCTCTCTTCCCAGTCATGTCTCTTTTCTCTGGACACTCTCTTTTCCCCGGACACTCTCATTTCCCCGGCTTGTCTCTTTCCCCTCTTTACCCTCTCCTGTGTCTGTCACCTCTCTTCACTCGGTGTCTACTTTTCCCGGCTTTCACTCGCCTCTCTCTTTCCCCTCTCATTCATCAACTCTCTCTTTTCACTCTCTCTTCCCAGTCATGTCTCTTTTCCCTGGAATTTCTCTTTTCCCTCTTTTCCCCGGCTTGTCTCTTTCCCCTCTTTCCCCTCTCCTGTGTCTGTCACCTCTCTTCACTCGGTGTCTACTTTTCCCTGCTTTCACTCGCCTCTCTCTTTCCCCTCTCATTCATCAACTCTCTCTCTTCACTCTCTCCTCCCTGTCCTGTCTCTTTTCCCTGGACACTCTCTTTTCCCCGGACACTCTCTTTTCCTCGGCTTGTCTCTTTCCCCTCTTTCCCCTCTCCTGTGTCGGTCACCTCTCTTCACTCGGTGTGTAGATTTCCCACTTCCACTCGCCTCTCTCTTTTCCCTCTCATTGGTCACCTCTCTTCATTCGGTGTGTAGATTTCCCACTTCCACTCGCCTCTCTCTTTTCCCTCTCATTCATCAACTCTCTCTTTTCCCTCTCTCTTCACTGTCCTGTCTCTTTTCCCTGGAACTTCTCTTTTCCCTCTTTTCCTCTGTTTGTCTCTTTCCCCTCTCCTGTGTCGGTCACCTCTCTTCATTCGGTGTGTAGATTTCCCACTTCCACTCGCCTCTCTCTTTTCCCTCTCATTCATCAACTCTCTCTCTCTTCACTCTCTCTTCCCTGTCCTGTCTCTTTTCCCTGGACACTCTCTTTTCCCTCTTTTCCCCTGCTTGTCTCTGTCCCCTCTTTACCCTCTCCTGTGTCGGTCACCTCTCTTCACTCGCTGTGTAAATGTCCCACTTTCTCTCGCCTCTCTCTTTCCCCTCTCATTCATCAACTCTCTCTTTTCACTCTCTCTTCCCAGTCATGTCTCTTTTCTCTGGACACTCTCTTTTCCCCGGACACTCTCTTTTCCCCGGCTTGTCTCTTTCCCCTCTTTACCCTCTCCTGTGTCTGTCACCTCTCTTCACTCGGTGTCTACTTTTCCCTGCTTTCACTCGCCTCTCTCTTTCCCCTCTCATTCATCAACTCTCTCTTTTCACTCTCTCTTCCCAGTCATGTGTCTTTTCCCTGGAATTTCTCTTTTCCCTCTTTTCCCCGGCTTGTCTCTTTCCCCTCTTTCCCCTCTCCTGTGTCTGTCACCTCTCTTCACTCGGTGTCTACTTTTCCCTGCTTTCACTCGCCTCTCTCTTTCCCCTCTCATTCATCAACTCTCTCTCTTCACTCTCTCCTCCCTGTCCTGTCTCTTTTCCCTGGACACTCTCTTTTCCCCGGACACTCTCTTTTCCTCGGCTTGTCTCTTTCCCCTCTTTCCCCTCTCCTGTGTCGGTCACCTCTCTTCACTCGGTGTGTAGATTTCCCACTTTCACTCGCCTCTCTCTTTTCCCTCTCATTCATCAACTCTCTCTATCTTCACTCTCTCTTCCCTGTCCTGTGTCTTTTCCCTGGACACTCTCTTTTCCCTCATTTCCCCTGCTTGTCTCTTTCCCCTATTTCCCCTCTCCTGTGTCGGTCACCTCTCTTCATTCGCTGTGTAGATTTCCCACTTTCACTCGCCTCTCTTTTTTCCCTCTCATTCATCCACTCTCTCTCTTCACTCTCTCTTCCCAGTCATGTCTCTTTTACCTGGAATTTCTCTTTTCCCTCTTTTCCCCTGCTTGTCTCTTTCCCCTCTTTCCCCTCTCCTGTGTCTGTCACCTCACTTCATTCGGTGTGTAGATTTCCCACTTTCACTCGCCTCTCTCTTTTCCGTCTCATTCATCAACTCTCTCTCTTCACTCTCTCCTCCCTGTCCTGTCTCTTTTCCCTGGACACTCTCTTTTCCCCGGCTTGTCTCTTTCCCCTCTTTCCCCTCTCCTGTGTCTGTCACCTCTCTTCACTCGGTGTCTACTTTTCCCCGCTTTCACTCGCCTCTCTCTTTTCCCTCTCATTCATCAACTCTCTCTATCTTCACTCTCTCTTCCCTGTCCTGTGTGTTTTCCCTGGACACTCTCTTTTCCCTCGTTTCCCCGGCTTGTCTCTTTCCCCTATTTCCCCTCTCCTTGCCTGTCACCTCTCTTCATTCGGTGTGTAGATTTCCCACTTTCACTCGCCTCTCTCTTTTCCCTCTCATTCCTGAAATCTCTCTTTTCCCTTGCCTGTCGCTTTTCCCTCTTTTGCCTTTTCTCCATGAACTCTTCCCTCTTCACCCTCAGCAGTCACTTTCCCCTGCTTTCCCTCAACTCCCTCTTTTCCACCTTTTCCCTCGCTTGTCTCTTTTCCCTGTTTCCCCTCGCCTGTCTCTCTCACCTCTGTTCTCTCGGCGTTCTTTTCCCCCGCTTTCACTCGCCTTCCTCTATTCCCTCCCTTTCCTCCACTCTCTCTTTTCCCTCTCTCTTCACTGTCCTGTCTCTTTTCCCTGGAACTTCTCTTTTCCCTCTTTTCCTCTGTTTGTCTCTTTCCCCTCTTTCCCCTCTCCTGTGTCGGTCACCTCTCTTCATTCGGTGTGTAGATTTCCCACTTCCACTCGCCTCTCTCTTTTCCCTCTCATTCATCAACTCTCTCTCTCTTCACTCTCTCTTCCCTGTCCTGTCTCTTTTCCCTGGACACTCTCTTTTCCCTCTTTTCCCCTGCTTGTCTCTGTCCCCTCTTTACCCTCTCCTGTGTCGGTCAGCTCTCTTCACTCGCTGTGTAAATGTCCCACTTTCTCTCGCCTCTCTCTTTCCCCTCTCATTCATCAACTCTCTCTTTTCACTCTCTCTTCCCAGTCATGTCTCTTTTCTCTGGACACTCTCTTTTCCCCGGACACTCTCTTTTCCCCGGCTTGTCTCTTTCCCCTCTTTACCCTCTCCTGTGTCTGTCACCTCTCTTCACTCGGTGTCTACTTTTCCCGGCTTTCACTCGCCTCTCTCTTTCCCCTCTCATTCATCAACTCTCTCTTTTCACTCTCTCTTCCCAGTCATGTCTCTTTTCCCTGGAATTTCTCTTTTCCCTCTTTTCCCCGGCTTGTCTCTTTCCCCTCTTTCCCCTCTCCTGTGTCTGTCACCTCTCTTCACTCGGTGTCTACTTTTCCCTGCTTTCACTCGCCTCTCTCTTTCCCCTCTCATTCATCAACTCTCTCTCTTCACTCTCTCCTCCCTGTCCTGTCTCTTTTCCCTGGACACTCTCTTTTCCCCGGACACTCTCTTTTCCTCGGCTTGTCTCTTTCCCCTCTTTCCCCTCTCCTGTGTCGGTCACCTCTCTTCACTCGGTGTGTAGATTTCCCACTTCCACTCGCCTCTCTCTTTTCCCTCTCATTGGTCACTTCTCTTCATTCGGTGTGTAGATTTCCCACTTCCACTCGCCTCTCTCTTTTCCCTCTCATTCATCAACTCTCTCTTTTCCCTCTCTCTTCACTGTCCTGTCTCTTTTCCCTGGAACTTCTCTTTTCCCTCTTTTCCTCTGTTTGTCTCTTTCCCCTCTCCTGTGTCGGTCACCTCTCTTCATTCGGTGTGTAGATTTCCCACTTCCACTCGCCTCTCTCTTTTCCCTCTCATTCATCAACTCTCTCTCTCTTCACTCTCTCTTCCCTGTCCTGTCTCTTTTCCCTGGACACTCTCTTTTCCCTCTTTTCCCCTGCTTGTCTCTGTCCCCTCTTTACCCTCTCCTGTGTCGGTCACCTCTCTTCACTCGCTGTGTAAATGTCCCACTTTCTCTCGCCTCTCTCTTTCCCCTCTCATTCATCAACTCTCTCTTTTCACTCTCTCTTCCCAGTCATGTCTCTTTTCTCTGGACACTCTCTTTTCCCCGGACACTCTCTTTTCCCCGGCTTGTCTCTTTCCCCTCTTTCCCCTCTCCTGTGTCTGTCACCTCTCTTCACTCGGTGTCTACTTTTCCCTGCTTTCACTCGCCTCTCTCTTTCCCCTCTCATTCATCAACTCTCTCTTTTCACTCTCTCTTCCCAGTCATGTCTCTTTTCCCTGGAATTTCTCTTTTCCCTCTTTTCCCCGGCTTGTCTCTTTCCCCTCTTTCCCCTCTCCTGTGTCTGTCACCTCTCTTCACTCGGTGTCTACTTTTCCCTGCTTTCACTCGCCTCTCTCTTTCCCCTCTCATTCATCAACTCTCTCTCTTCACTCTCTCCTCCCTGTCCTGTCTCTTTTCCCTGGACACTCTCTTTTCCCCGGACACTCTCTTTTCCTCGGCTTGTCTCTTTCCCCTCTTTCCCCTCTCCTGTGTCGGTCACCTCTCTTCACTCGGTGTGTAGATTTCCCACTTTCACTCGCCTCTCTCTTTTCCCTCTCATTCATCAACTCTCTCTATCTTCACTCTCTCTTCCCTGTCCTGTGTCTTTTCCCTGGACACTCTCTTTTCCCTCATTTCCCCTGCTTGTCTCTTTCCCCTATTTCCCCTCTCCTGTGTCGGTCACCTCTCTTCATTCGCTGTGTAGATTTCCCACTTTCACTCGCCTCTCTTTTTTCCCTCTCATTCATCCACTCTCTCTCTTCACTCTCTCTTCCCAGTCATGTCTCTTTTACCTGGAATTTCTCTTTTCCCTCTTTTCCCCTGCTTGTCTCTTTCCCCTCTTTCCCCTCTCCTGTGTCTGTCACCTCACTTCATTCGGTGTGTAGATTTCCCACTTTCACTCGCCTCTCTCTTTTCCGTCTCATTCATCAACTCTCTCTCTTCACTCTCTCCTCCCTGTCCTGTCTCTTTTCCCTGGACACTCTCTTTTCCCCGGCTTGTCTCTTTCCCCTCTTTCCCCTCTCCTGTGTCTGTCACCTCTCTTCACTCGGTGTCTACTTTTCCCCGCTTTCACTCGCCTCTCTCTTTTCCCTCTCATTCATCAACTCTCTCTATCTTCACTCTCTCTTCCCTGTCCTGTGTGTTTTCCCTGGACACTCTCTTTTCCCTCGTTTCCCCGGCTTGTCTCTTTCCCCTATTTCCCCTCTCCTTGCCTGTCACCTCTCTTCATTCGGTGTGTAGATTTCCCACTTTCACTCGCCTCTCTCTTTTCCCTCTCATTCCTGAAATCTCTCTTTTCCCTTGCCTGTCGCTTTTCCCTCTTTTGCCTTTTCTCCATGAACTCTTCCCTCTTCACCCTCAGCAGTCACTTTCCCCTGCTTTCCCTCAACTCCCTCTTTTCCACCTTTTCCCTCGCTTGTCTCTTTTCCCTGTTTCCCCTCGCCTGTCTCTCTCACCTCTGTTCTCTCGGCGTTCTTTTCCCCCGCTTTCACTCGCCTTCCTCTATTCCCTCCCTTTCCTCCACTCTCTCTTTTCCCTCTCTCTTCACTGTCCTGTCTCTTTTCCCTGGAACTTCTCTTTTCCCTCTTTTCCTCTGTTTGTCTCTTTCCCCTCTTTCCCCTCTCCTGTGTCGGTCACCTCTCTTCATTCGGTGTGTAGATTTCCCACTTCCACTCGCCTCTCTCTTTTCCCTCTCATTCATCAACTCTCTCTCTCTTCACTCTCTCTTCCCTGTCCTGTCTCTTTTCCCTGGACACTCTCTTTTCCCTCTTTTCCCCTGCTTGTCTCTGTCCCCTCTTTACCCTCTCCTGTGTCGGTCACCTCTCTTCACTCGCTGTGTAAATGTACCACTTTCTCTCGCCTCTCTCTTTCCCCTCTCATTCATCAACTCTCTCTTTTCACTCTCTCTTCCCAGTCATGTCTCTTTTCTCTGGACATTCTCTTTTCCCCGGACACTCTCTTTTCCCCGGCTTGTCTCTTTCCCCTCTTTCCCCTCTCCTGTGTCTGTCACCTCTCTTCACTCGGTGTCTACTTTTCCCTGCTTTCACTCGCCTCTCTCTTTCCCCTCTCATTCATCAACTCTGTCTTTTCACTCTCTCTTCCCAGTCATGTCTCCTTTCCCTGGAATTTCTCTTTTCCCTCTTTTCCCCGGCTTGTCTCTTTCCCCTCTTTCCCCTCTCCTGTGTCTGTCACCTCTCTTCACTCGGTGTCTACTTTTCCCCGCTTTCACTCGCCTCTCTCTTTTCCCTCTCATTCCTGAAATCTCTCTTTTCCCTTGCCTGTCGCTTTTCCCTCTTTTGCCTTTTCTCCATGAACTCTTCCCACTTTACCCTCAGCAGTCACTTTCCCCTGCTTTCCCTCAACTCCCTCTTTTCCACCTTTTCCCTCGCTTGTCTCTTTTCCCTGTTTCCCCTCGCCTGTCTCTCTCACCTCTGTTCTCTCGGCGTTCTTTTCCCCCGCTTTCACTCGCCTTCCTCTATTCCCTCCCTTTCCTCCACTCTCTCTTTTCCCTCTCTCTTCACTGTCCTGTCTCTTTTCCCTGGAACCTCTCTTTTCCCTCTTTTCCCCTGCTTGTCTCTTTCCCCTCTTTCCCCTCTCCTGTGTCGGTCACCACTCTTCATTCGCTGTGTAGATTTCCCACTTTCACTCGCCTCTCTTTTTTCCCTCTCATTCATCCACTCTCTCTCTTCACTCTCTCTTCCCTGTCCTGTGTGTTTTCCCTGGACACTCTCTTTTCCCTCTTTTCCCCGGCTTGTCTCTTTCCCCTATTTCCCCTCTCCTGTGCCTGTCACCTCTCTTCATTCGGTGTGTAGATTTCCCACTTTCACTCGCCTCTCTCTTTTCCCTCTCATTCCTGAAATCTCTCTTTTCCCTTGCCTGTCGCTTTTCCCTCTTTTGCCTTTTCTCCATGAACTCTTCCCTCTTTACCCTCAGCAGTCACTTTCCCCTGCTTTCCCTCAACTCCCTCTTTTCCACCTTTTCCCTCGCTTGTCTCTTTTCCCTGTTTCCCCTCGCCTGTCTCTCTCACCTCTGTTCTCTCGGCGTTCTTTCCCCCCGCTTTCACTCGCCTCTCTCTTTTCCCTCTCATTCATCAACTCTCTCTTTTCCCTCTCTCTTCACTGTCCTGTCTCTTTTCCCTGGATCTTCTCTTTTCCCTCTTTTCCTCTGTTTGTCTCTTTCCCCTCTTTCCCCTCTCCTGTGTCTGTCACCTCACTTCATTCGGTGTGTAGATTTCCCACTTTCACTCGCCTCTCTCTTTTCCGTCTCATTCATCAACTCTCTCTCTTCACTCTCTCCTCCCTGTCCTGTCTCTTTTCCCTGGACACTCTCTTTTCCCCGGCTTGTCTCTTTCCCCTCTTTCCCCTCTCATGTGTCTGTCACCTCACTTCACTCGGTGTCTAATTTTCCCCGCTTTCACTCGCCTCTCTCTTTTCCCTCTCATTCATCAACTCTCTCTATCTTCACTCTCTCTTCCCTGTCCTGTGTGTTTTCCCTGGACACTCTCTTTTCCCTCTTTTCCCCGGCTTGTCTCTTTCCCCTATTTCCCCTCTCCTGTGCCTGTCACCTCTCTTCATTCGGTGTGTAGATTTCCCCCTTTCACTCGCCTCTCTCTTTTCCCTCTCATTCCTGAAATCTCTCTTTTCCCTTGCCTGTCGCTTTTCCCTCTTTTGCCTTTTCTCCATGAACTCTTCCCTCTTTACCCTCAGCAGTCACTTTCCCCTGCTTTCCCTCAACTCCCTCTTTTCCACCTTTTCCCTCGCTTGTCTCTTTTCCCTGTTTCCCCTCGCCTGTCTCTCTCACCTCTGTTCTCTCGGCGTTCTTTTCCCCCGCTTTCACTCGCCTTCCTCTATTCCCTCCCTTTCCTCCACTCTCTCTTTTCCCTCTCTCTTCACTGTCCTGTCTCTTTTCCCTGGAACTTCTCTTTTCCCTCTTTTCCTCTGTTTGTCTCTTTCCCCTCTTTCCCCTCTCCTGTGTCGGTCACCTCTCTTCATTCGGTGTGTAGATTTCCCACTTCCACTCGCCTCTCTCTTTCCCCTCTCATTCATCAACTCTCTCTTTTCACTCTCTCTTCCCAGTCATGTCTCTTTTCTCTGGACACTCTCTTTTCCCCGGACACTCTCTTTTCCTCGGCTTGTCTCTTTCCCCTCTTTCCCCTCTCTTGTGTCTGTCACCTCACTTCATTCGGTGTGTAGATTTCCCACTTTCACTCGCCTCTCTCTTTTCCGTCTCATTCATCAACTCTCTCTCTTCACTCTCTCCTCCCTGTCCTTTCTCTTTTCCCTGGACACTCTCTTTTCCCCGGCTTGTCTCTTTCCCCTCTTTCCCCTCTCATGTGTCTGTCACCTCACTTCACTCGGTGTCTAATTTTCCCCGCTTTCACTCGCCTCTCTCTTTTCCCTCTCATTCATCAACTCTCTCTATCTTCACTCTCTCTTCCCTGTCCTGTGTGTTTTCCCTGGACACTCTCTTTTCCCTCTTTTCCCCGGCTTGTCTCTTTCCCCTATTTCCCCTCTCCTGTGCCTGTCACCTCTCTTCATTCGGTGTGTAGATTTCCCACTTTCACTCGCCTCTCTCTTTTCCCTCTCATTCATCAACTCTCTCTATCTTCACTCTCTCTTCCCTGTCCTGTGTCTTTTCCCTGGACACTCTCTTTTCCCTCATTTCCCCTGCTTGTCTCTTTCCCCTATTTCCCCTCTCCTGTGTCGGTCACCACTCTTCATTCGCTGTGTAGATTTCCCACTTTCACTCGCCTCTCTTTTTTCCCTCTCATTCATCCACTCTCTCTCTTCACTCTCTCTTCCCAGTCATGTCTCTTTTACCTGGAATTTCTCTTTTCCCTCTTTTCCCCTGCTTGTCTCTTTCCCCTCTTTCCCCTCTCCTGTGTCTGTCACCTCACTTCATTCGGTGTGTAGATTTCCCACTTTCACTCGCCTCTCTCTTTTCCGTCTCATTCATCAACTCTCTCTCTTCACTCTCTCCTCCCTGTCCTGTCTCTTTTCCCTGGACACTCTCTTTTCCCCGGCTTGTCTCTTTCCCCTCTTTCCCCTCTCATGTGTCTGTCACCTCACTTCACTCGGTGTCTAATTTTCCCCGCTTTCACTCGCCTCTCTCTTTTCCCTCTCATTCATCAACTCTCTCTATCTTCACTCTCTCTTCCCTGTCCTGTGTGTTTTCCCTGGACACTCTCTTTTCCCTCTTTTCCCCGGCTTGTCTCTTTCCCCTATTTCCCCTCTCCTGTGCCTGTCACCTCTCTTCATTCGGTGTGTAGATTTCCCACTTTCACTCGCCTCTCTCTTTTCCCTCTCATTCCTGAAATCTTTCTTTTCCCTTGCCTGTCGCTTTTCCCTCTTTTGCCTTTTCTCCATGAACTCTTCCCTCTTTACCCTCAGCAGTCACTTTCCCCTGCTTTCCCTCAACTCCCTCTTTTCCACCTTTTCCCTCGCTTGTCTCTTTTCCCTGTTTCCCCTCGCCTGTCTCTCTCACCTCTGTTCTCTCGGCGTTCTTTCCCCCCGCTTTCACTCGCCTCTCTCTTTTCCCTCTCATTCATCAACTCTCTCTTTTCCCTCTCTCTTCACTGTCCTGTCTCTTTTCCCTGGATCTTCTCTTTTCCCTCTTTTCCTCTGTTTGTCTCTTTCCCCCCTTTCCCCTCTCCTGTGTCGGTCACCTCTCTTCATTCGGTGTGTAGATTTCCCACTTCCACTCGCCTCTCTCTTTTCCCTCTCATTCATCAACTCTCTCTCTCTTCACTCTCTCTTCCCTGTCCTGTCTCTTTTCCCTGGACACTCTCTTTTCCCTCTTTTCCCCTGCTTGTCTCTGTCCCCTCTTTCCCCTCTCCTGTGTCGGTCACCTCTCTTCACTCGCTGTGTAAATGTCCCACTTTCTCTCGCCTCTCTCTTTCCCCTCTCATTCATCAACTCTCTCTTTTCACTCTCTCTTCCCAGTCATGTCTCTTTTCTCTGGACACTCTCTTTTCCCCGGAAACTCTCTTTTCCCCGGCTTGTCTCTTTCCCCTCTTTCCCCTCTCCTGTGTCTGTCACCTCTCTTCACTCGGTGTCTACTTTTCCCCGCTTTCACTCGCCTCTCTCTTTCCCCTCTCATTCATCAACTCTCTCTTTTCACTCTCTCTTCCCAGTCATGTCTCTTTTCCCTGGAATTTCTCTTTTCCCTCTTTTCCCCGGCTTGTCGCTTTCCCCTCTTTCCCCTCTCCTGTGTCTGTCACCTCTCTTCACTCGGTGTCTACTTTTCCCCGCTTTCACTCGCCTCTCTCTTTCCCCTCTCATTCATCAACTCTCTCTCTTCACTCACTCCTCCCTGTCCTGTCTCTTTTCCCTGGACACTCTCTTTTCCCCGGACACTCTCTTTTCCTCGGCTTGTCTCTTTCCCCTATTTCCCCTCTCCTGTGTCGGTCACCACTCTTCATTCGCTGTGTAGATTTCCCACTTTCACTCGCCTCTCTTTTTTCCCTCTCATTCATCCACTCTCTCTCTTCACTCTCTCTTCCCAGTCATGTCTCTTTTACCTGGAATTTCTCTTTTCCCTCTTTTCCCCTGCTTGTCTCTTTCCCCTCTTTCCCCTCTCCTGTGTCTGTCACCTCACTTCATTCGGTGTGTAGATTTCCCACTTTCACTCGCCTCTCTCTTTTCCGTCTCATTCATCAACTCTCTCTCTTCACTCTCTCCTCCCTGTCCTGTCTCTTTTCCCTGGACACTCTCTTTTCCCCGGCTTGTCTCTTTCCCCTCTTTCCCCTCTCATGTGTCTGTCACCTCACTTCACTCGGTGTCTAATTTTCCCCGCTTTCACTCGCCTCTCTCTTTTCCCTCTCATTCATCAACTCTCTCTATCTTCACTCTCTCTTCCCTGTCCTGTGTGTTTTCCCTGGACACTCTCTTTTCCCTCTTTTCCCCGGCTTGTCTCTTTCCCCTATTTCCCCTCTCCTGTGCCTGTCACCTCTCTTCATTCGGTGTGTAGATTTCCCCCTTTCACTCGCCTCTCTCTTTTCCCTCTCATTCCTGAAATCTCTCTTTTCCCTTGCCTGTCGCTTTTCCCTCTTTTGCCTTTTCTCCATGAACTCTTCCCTCTTTACCCTCAGCAGTCACTTTCCCCTGCTTTCCCTCAACTCCCTCTTTTCCACCTTTTCCCTCGCTTGTCTCTTTTCCCTGTTTCCCCTCGCCTGTCTCTCTCACCTCTGTTCTCTCGGCGTTCTTTCCCCCCGCTTTCACTCGCCTCTCTCTTTTCCCTCTCATTCATCAACTCTCTCTTTTCCCTCTCTCTTCACTGTCCTGTCTCTTTTCCCTGGATCTTCTCTTTTCCCTCTTTTCCTCTGTTTGTCTCTTTCCCCCCTTTCCCCTCTCCTGTGTCGGTCACCTCTCTTCATTCGGTGTGTAGATTTCCCACTTCCACTCGCCTCTCTCTTTTCCCTCTCATTCATCAACTCTCTCTCTTCACTCTCTCTTCCCAGTCATGTCTCTTTTACCTGGAATTTCTCTTTTCCCTCTTTTCCCCTGCTTGTCTCTTTCCCCTCTTTCCCCTCTCCTGTGTCTGTCACCTCACTTCATTCGGTGTGTAGATTTCCCACTTTCACTCGCCTCTCTCTTTTCCGTCTCATTCATCAACTCTCTCTCTTCACTCTCTCCTCCCTGTCCTGTCTCTTTTCCCCGGACACTCTCTTTTCCCCGGCTTGTCTCTTTCCCCTCTTTCCCCTCTCATGTGTCTGTCACCTCACTTCACTCGGTGTCTAATTTTCCCCGCTTTCACTCGCCTCTCTCTTTTCCCTCTCATTCATCAACTCTCTCTATCTTCACTCTCTCTTCCCTGTCCTGTGTGTTTTCCCTGGACACTCTCTTTTCCCTCTTTTCCCCGGCTTGTCTCTTTCCCCTATTTCCCCTCTCCTGTGCCTGTCACCTCTCTTCATTCGGTGTGTAGATTTCCCACTTTCACTCGCCTCTCTCTTTTCCCTCTCATTCCTGAAATCTTTCTTTTCCCTTGCCTGTCGCTTTTCCCTCTTTTGCCTTTTCTCCATGAACTCTTCCCTCTTTACCCTCAGCAGTCACTTTCCCCTGCTTTCCCTCAACTCCCTCTTTTCCACCTTTTCCCTCGCTTGTCTCTTTTCCCTGTTTCCCCTCGCCTGTCTCTCTCACCTCTGTTCTCTCGGCGTTCTTTCCCCCCGCTTTCACTCGCCTCTCTCTTTTCCCTCTCATTCATCAACTCTCTCTTTTCCCTCTCTCTTCACTGTCCTGTCTCTTTTCCCTGGATCTTCTCTTTTCCCTCTTTTCCTCTGTTTGTCTCTTTCCCCCCTTTCCCCTCTCCTGTGTCGGTCACCTCTCTTCATTCGGTGTGTAGATTTCCCACTTCCACTCGCCTCTCTCTTTTCCCTCTCATTCATCAACTCTCTCTCTCTTCACTCTCTCTTCCCTGTCCTGTCTCTTTTCCCTGGACACTCTCTTTTCCCTCTTTTCCCCTGCTTGTCTCTGTCCCCTCTTTCCCCTCTCCTGTGTCGGTCACCTCTCTTCACTCGCTGTGTAAATGTCCCACTTTCTCTCGCCTCTCTCTTTCCCCTCTCATTCATCAACTCTCTCTTTTCACTCTCTCTTCCCAGTCATGTCTCTTTTCTCTGGACACTCTCTTTTCCCCGGACACTCTCTTTTCCCCGGCTTGTCTCTTTCCCCTCTTTCCCCTCTCCTGTGTCGGTCACCTCTCTTCACTCGGTGTCTACTTTTCCCTGCTTTCACTCGCCTCTCTCTTTCCCCTCTCATTCATCAACTCTCTCTCTTCACTCTCTCCTCCCTGTCCTGTCTGTTTTCCCTGGACACTCTCTTTTCCCCGGACACTCTCTTTTCCTCGGCTTGTCTCTTTCCCCTCTTTCCCCTCTCCTGTGTCGGTCACCTCTCTTCACTCGGTGTGTAGATTTCCCACTTTCACTCGCCTCTCTCTTTTCCGTCTCATTCATCAACTCTCTCTCTTCACTCTCTCCTCCCTGTCCTGTCTCTTTTCCCTGGACACTCTCTTTTCCCCGGCTTGTCTCTTTCCCCTCTTTCCCCTCTCATGTGTCTGTCACCTCACTTCACTCGGTGTCTAATTTTCCCCGCTTTCACTCGCCTCTCTCTTTTCCCTCTCATTCATCAACTCTCTCTATCTTCACTCTCTCTTCCCTGTCCTGTGTGTTTTCCCTGGACACTCTCTTTTCCCTCTTTTCCCCGGCTTGTCTCTTTCCCCTATTTCCCCTCTCCTGTGCCTGTCACCTCTCTTCATTCGGTGTGTAGATTTTCCACTTTCACTCGCCTCTCTCTTTTCCCTCTCATTCATCAACTCTCTCTATCTTCACTCTCTCTTCCCTGTCCTGTCTCTTTTCCCTGGACACTCTCTTTTCCCTCATTTCCCCTGCTTGTCTCTTTCCCCTATTTCCCCTCTCCTGTGTCGGTCACCACTCTTCATTCGCTGTGTAGATTTCCCACTTTCACTCGCCTCTCTTTTTTCCCTCTCATTCATCCACTCTCTCTCTTCACTCTCTCTTCCCAGTCATGTCTCTTTTACCTGGAATTTCTCTTTTCCCTCTTTTCCCCTGCTTGTCTCTTTCCCCTCTTTCCCCTCTCCTGTGTCTGTCACCTCACTTCATTCGGTGTGTAGATTTCCCACTTTCACTCGCCTCTCTCTTTTCCCTCTCATTCATCAACTCTCTCTCTTCACTCTCTCCTCCCTGTCCTGTCTCTTTTCCCTGGACACTCTCTTTTCCCCGGCTTGTCTCTTTCCCCTCTTTCCCCTCTCATGTGTCTGTCACCTCACTTCACTCGGTGTCTAATTTTCCCCGCTTTCACTCGCCTCTCTCTTTTCCCTCTCATTCATCAACTCTCTCTATCTTCACTCTCTCTTCCCTGTCCTGTGTGTTTTCCCTGGACACTCTCTTTTCCCTCTTTTCCCCGGCTTGTCTCTTTCCCCTATTTCCCCTCTCCTGTGCCTGTCACCTCTCTTCATTCGGTGTGTAGATTTCCCCCTTTCACTCGCCTCTCTCTTTTCCCTCTCATTCCTGAAATCTCTCTTTTCCCTTGCCTGTCGCTTTTCCCTCTTTTGCCTTTTCTCCATGAACTCTTCCCTCTTTACCCTCAGCAGTCACTTTCCCCTGCTTTCCCTCAACTCCCTCTTTTCCACCTTTTCCCTCGCTTGTCTCTTTTCCCTGTTTCCCCTCGCCTGTCTCTCTCACCTCTGTTCTCTCGGCGTTCTTTCCCCCCGCTTTCACTCGCCTCTCTCTTTTCCCTCTCATTCATCAACTCTCTCTTTTCCCTCTCTCTTCACTGTCCTGTCTCTTTTCCCTGGATCTTCTCTTTTCCCTCTTTTCCTCTGTTTGTCTCTTTCCCCCCTTTCCCCTCTCCTGTGTCGGTCACCTCTCTTCATTCGGTGTGTAGATTTCCCACTTCCACTCGCCTCTCTCTTTTCCCTCTCATTCATCAACTCTCTCTCTTCACTCTCTCTTCCCAGTCATGTCTCTTTTACCTGGAATTTCTCTTTTCCCTCTTTTCCCCTGCTTGTCTCTTTCCCCTCTTTCCCCTCTCCTGTGTCTGTCACCTCACTTCATTCGGTGTGTAGATTTCCCACTTTCACTCGCCTCTCTCTTTTCCGTCTCATTCATCAACTCTCTCTCTTCACTCTCTCCTCCCTGTCCTGTCTCTTTTCCCTGGACACTCTCTTTTCCCCGGCTTGTCTCTTTCCCCTCTTTCCCCTCTCATGTGTCTGTCACCTCACTTCACTCGGTGTCTAATTTTCCCCGCTTTCACTCGCCTCTCTCTTTTCCCTCTCATTCATCAACTCTCTCTATCTTCACTCTCTCTTCCCTGTCCTGTGTGTTTTCCCTGGACACTCTCTTTTCCCTCTTTTCCCCGGCTTGTCTCTTTCCCCTATTTCCCCTCTCCTGTGCCTGTCACCTCTCTTCATTCGGTGTGTAGATTTCCCACTTTCACTCGCCTCTCTCTTTTCCCTCTCATTCCTGAAATCTTTCTTTTCCCTTGCCTGTCGCTTTTCCCTCTTTTGCCTTTTCTCCATGAACTCTTCCCTCTTTACCCTCAGCAGTCACTTTCCCCTGCTTTCCCTCAACTCCCTCTTTTCCACCTTTTCCCTCGCTTGTCTCTTTTCCCTGTTTCCCCTCGCCTGTCTCTCTCACCTCTGTTCTCTCGGCGTTCTTTCCCCCCGCTTTCACTCGCCTCTCTCTTTTCCCTCTCATTCATCAACTCTCTCTTTTCCCTCTCTCTTCACTGTCCTGTCTCTTTTCCCTGGATCTTCTCTTTTCCCTCTTTTCCTCTGTTTGTCTCTTTCCCCCCTTTCCCCTCTCCTGTGTCGGTCACCTCTCTTCATTCGGTGTGTAGATTTCCCACTTCCACTCGCCTCTCTCTTTTCCCTCTCATTCATCAACTCTCTCTCTCTTCACTCTCTCTTCCCTGTCCTGTCTCTTTTCCCTGGACACTCTCTTTTCCCTCTTTTCCCCTGCTTGTCTCTGTCCCCTCTTTCCCCTCTCCTGTGTCGGTCACCTCTCTTCACTCGCTGTGTAAATGTCCCACTTTCTCTCGCCTCTCTCTTTCCCCTCTCATTCATCAACTCTCTCTTTTCACTCTCTCTTCCCAGTCATGTCTCTTTTCTCTGGACACTCTCTTTTCCCCGGACACTCTCTTTTCCCCGGCTTGTCTCTTTCCCCTCTTTCCCCTCTCCTGTGTCTGTCACCTCTCTTCACTCGGTGTCTACTTTTCCCTGCTTTCACTCGCCTCTCTCTTTCCCCTCTCATTCATCAACTCTCTCTTTTCACTCTCTCTTCCCAGTCATGTCTCTTTTCCCTGGAATTTCTCTTTTCCCTCTTTTCCCCCGCTTGTCTCTTTCCCCTCTTTCCCCTCTCCTGTGTCTGTCACCTCTCTTCACTCGGTGTCTACTTTTCCCCGCTTTCACTCGCCTCTCTCTTTCCCCTCTCATTCATCAACTCTCTCTCTTCACTCTCTCCTCCCTGTCCTGTCTCTTTTCCCTGGACACTCTCTTTTCCCCGGACACTCTCTTTTCCTCGGCTTGTCTCTTTCCCCTATTTCCCCTCTCCTGTGTCGGTCACCACTCTTCATTCGCTGTGTAGATTTCCCACTTTCACTCGCCTCTCTTTTTTCCCTCTCATTCATCCACTCTCTCTCTTCACTCTCTCTTCCCAGTCATGTCTCTTTTACCTGGAATTTCTCTTTTCCCTCTTTTCCCCTGCTTGTCTCTTTCCCCTCTTTCCCCTCTCCTGTGTCTGTCACCTCACTTCATTCGGTGTGTAGATTTCCCACTTTCACTCGCCTCTCTCTTTTCCGTCTCATTCATCAACTCTCTCTCTTCACTCTCTCCTCCCTGTCCTGTCTCTTTTCCCTGGACACTCTCTTTTCCCCGGCTTGTCTCTTTCCCCTCTTTCCCCTCTCATGTGTCTGTCACCTCACTTCACTCGGTGTCTAATTTTCCCCGCTTTCACTCGCCTCTCTCTTTTCCCTCTCATTCATCAACTCTCTCTATCTTCACTCTCTCTTCCCTGTCCTGTGTGTTTTCCCTGGACACTCTCTTTTCCCTCTTTTCCCCGGCTTGTCTCTTTCCCCTATTTCCCCTCTCCTGTGCCTGTCACCTCTCTTCATTCGGTGTGTAGATTTCCCCCTTTCACTCGCCTCTCTCTTTTCCCTCTCATTCCTGAAATCTCTCTTTTCCCTTGCCTGTCGCTTTTCCCTCTTTTGCCTTTTCTCCATGAACTCTTCCCTCTTTACCCTCACCAGTCACTTTCCCCTGCTTTCCCTCAACTCCCTCTTTTCCACCTTTTCCCTCGCTTGTCTCTTTTCCCTGTTTCCCCTCGCCTGTCTCTCTCACCTCTGTTCTCTCGGCGTTCTTTTCCCCCGCTTTCACTCGCCTCTCTCTTTTCCCTCTCATTCATCAACTCTCTCTTTTCCCTCTCTCTTCACTGTCCTGTCTCTTTTCCCTGGAACTTCTCTTTTCCCTCTTTTCCCCTGCTTGTCTCTGTCCCCTCTTTCCCCTCTCCTGTGTCGGTCACCTCTCTTCACTCGCTGTGTAAATGTCCCACTTTCTCTCGCCTCTCTCTTTCCCCTCTCATTCATCAACTCTCTCTCTTCACTCTCTCTTCCCTGTCCTGTGTCTTTTCCCTGGACACTCTCTTTTCCCTCATTTCCCCTGCTTGTCTCTTTCCCCTCTTTCCCCTCTCCTGTGTCGGTCACCACTCTTCATTCGCTGTGTAGATTTCCCACTTTCACTCGCCTCTCTCTTTTCCCTCTCATTCATCCACTCTCTCTCTTCACTCTCTCTTCCCAGTCATGTCTCTTTTACCTGGAATTTCTCTTTTCCCTCTTTTCCCCTGCTTGTCTCTTTCCCCTCTCCTGTGTCTGTCACCTCACTTCATTCGGTGTGTAGATTTCCCACTTTCACTCGCCTCTCTCTTTTCCGTCTCATTCATCAACTCTCTCTCTTCACTCTCTCCTCCCTGTCCTGTCTCTTTTCCCTGGGCTCTCTCTTTTCCCCGGCTTGTCTCTTTCCCCTCTTTCCCCTCTCCTGTGTCTGTCACCTCACTTCACTCGGTGTCTACTTTTCCCCGCTTTCACTCGCCTCTCTCTTTTCCCTCTCATTCATCAACTCTCTCTATCTTCACTCTCTCTTCCCTGTCCTGTGTGTTTTCCCTGGACACTCTCTTTTCCCTCTTTTCCCCGGCTTGTCTCTTTCCCCTATTTCCCCTCTCCTGTGCCTGTCACCTCTCTTCATTCGGTGTGTAGATTTCCCCCTTTCACTCGCCTCTCTCTTTTCCCTCTCATTCCTGAAATCTCTCTTTTCCCTTGCCTGTCGCTTTTCCCTCTTTTGCCTTTTCTCCATGAACTCTTCCCACTTTACCCTCAGCACTTTCCCCTGCTTTCCCTCAACTCCCTCTTTTCCACCTTTTCCCTCGCTTGTCTCTTTTCCCTGTTTCCCCTCGCCTGTCTCTCTCACCTCTGTTCTCTCGGCGTTCTTTTCCCCCGCTTTCACTCGCCTTCCTCTATTCCCTCCCTTTCCTCCACTCTCTCTTTTCCCTCTCTCTTCACTGTCCTGTCTCTTTTCCCTGGAACTTCTCTTTTCCCTCTTTTCCTCTGTTTGTCTCTTTCCCCTCTCCTGTGTCGGTCACCTCTCTTCATTCGGTGTGTAGATTTCCCACTTTTTCTCGCCTCTCTCTTTCCCCTCTCAGTCATCAACTCTCTCTTTTCACTTTCTCTTCCCTGTCCTGTCTCTTTTCCCTGGACAGTCTCTTTTCCCTCTTTTCCCCTGCTTGTCTCTGTCCCCTCTTTCCCCTCTCCTGTGTCGGTCACCTCTCTTCACTCGCTGTGTAAATGTCCCACTTTCTCTCGCCTCTCTCTTTCCCCTCTCATTCATCAACTCTCTCTTTTCACTCTCTCTTCCCAGTCATGTCTCTTTTCCCTGGAATTTCTCTTTTCCCTCTTTTCCCCTGCTTGTCTCTTTCCCCTCTTTCCCCTCTCCTGTGTCTGTCACCTCTCTTCACTCGGTGTCTACTTTTCCCTGCTTTCACTCGCCTCTCTCTTTCCCCTCTCATTCATCAACTCTCTCTCTTCACTCTCTCCTCCCTGTCCTGTCTCTTTTCCCTGGACACTCTCTTTTCCCCGGACACTCTCTTTTCCCCGGCTTGTCTCTTTCCTCTCTTCCCCCTCTCCTGTGTCGGCCACCTCTCTTCACTCGGTGTCTACTTTTCCCTGCTTTCACTCGCCTCTCTCTTTCCCCTCTCATTCATCCACTCTCTCTCTTCACTCTCTCTTCCCAGACATGTCTCTTTTCCCTGGAATTTCTCTTTTCCCTCTTTTCCCCGGCTTGTCTCTTTCCCCTCTTTCCCCTCTCCTGTGTCTGTCACCTCTCTTCACTCGGTGTGTAGATTTCCCACTTTCACTCGCCTCTCTCTTTTCCGTCTCATTCATCCACTCTCTCTCTTCACTCTCTCTTCCCTGTCCTGTGTCTTTTCCCTGGACACTCTCTTTTCCCTCATTTCCCCTGCTTGTCTCTTTCCCCTCTTTCCCCTCTCCTGTGTCTGTCACCTCTCTTCACTCGGTGTGTAGATTTCCCACTTTCACTCGCCTCTCTCTTTTCCCTCTCTTTCATCAACTCTCTCTCTTCACTCTCTCCTCCCTGTCCTGTCTCTTTTCCCTGGACACTCTCTTTTCCCTGGCTTGTCTCTTTCCCCTCTTTCCCCTCTCCTGTGTCTGTCACCTCACTTCATTCGGTGTGTAGATTTCCCACTTTCACTCGCCTCTCTCTTTTCCCTCTCTTTCATCAACTCTCTCTCTTCACTCTCTCCTCCCTGTCCTGTCTCTTTTCCCTGGACACTCTCTTTTCCCCGGACACTCTCTTTTCCCTGGCTTGTCTCTTTCCCCTCTTTCCCCTCTCCTGTGTCTGTCACCTCTCTTCACTCGGTGTTTACTTTTCCCCGCTTTCACTCGCCTCTCTCTTTTCCCTCTCATTCATCAGCTCTCTATATCTTCACTCTCTCTTCCCTGTCCTGTGTCTTTTCCCTGGACCCTCTCTTTTCCCTCATTTCCCCTGCTTGTCTCTTTCCCCTCTTTCCCCTCTCCTGTGTCGTCACCTCTCTTCATTCGGTGTGTAGATTTCCCACTTTCACTCGCCTCTCTCTTTTCCCTCTCATTCCTGAAATCTCTCTTTTCCCTCTCATTCATCAACTCTCTCTCTTCACTCTCTCCTCCCTGTCCTGTCTCTTTTCCCTGGACACTCTCTTTTCCCCGGACACTCACTTTTCCCCGGCTTGTCTCTTTACCCTATTTCCCCTCTCATTCGTCAACTCTCTCTCTTCACTCTCTCCTCCCTGTCCTGTCACTTTTCCCTGGATACTCCCTTTTCCCCGGACACTCTCTTTTCCCCGGCTTGTCTCTTTCCCCTCTTTCCCCTCTCCTGTGTCTGTCACCTCTCTTCACTCGGTGTGTAAATTTCCCACTTTTTCTCGCCTCTCTCTTTCCCCTCTCAGTCATCAACTCTCTCTATCTTCACTCTCTCTTCCCTGTCCTGTGTGTTTTCCCTGGACACTCTCTTTTCCCTCTTTTCCCCGGCTTGTCTCTTTCCCCTCTTTCCCCTCTCCTGTGCCTGACACCTCTCTTCACTCGGTGTCTACTTTTCCCTGCTTTCACTCGCCTCTCTCTTTCCCCTCTCATTCATCAACTCTCTCTTTTCACTCTCTCTTCCCAGTCATGTCTCTTTTCCCTGGAATTTCTCTTTTCCCTCTTTTCCTCTGTTTGTCTCTTTCCCCTCTTTCCCCTCTCCTGTGTCTGTCACCTCTCTTCACTCGGTGTCTAATTTCCCCACTTTGACTCGCCTCTCTCTTTTCCCTCTCATTCCTGAAATCTCTCTTTTCCCTTGCCTGTCGATTTTCCCTCTTTTGCCTGTTCTCCATGAACTCTTCCCTCTTTACCCTCACCAGTCACTTTCCCCTGCTTTCCCTCAACTCCCTCTTTTCCACCTTTTCCCTCGCTTGTCTCTTTTCCCTGTTTCCCCTCGCCTGTCTCTCTCACCTCTGTTCTCTCGGCGTTCTTTCCCCCCGCTTTCACTCGCCTCTCTCTTTTCCCTCTCATTCATCAACTCTCTCTTTTCCCTCTCTCTTCACTGTCCTGTCTCTTTTCCCTGGATCTTCTCTTTTCCCTCTTTTCCTCTGTTTGTCTCTTTCCCCCCTTTCCCCTCTCCTGTGTCGGTCACCTCTCTTCATTCGGTGTGTAGATTTCCCACTTCCACTCGCCTCTCTCTTTTCCCTCTCATTCATCAACTCTCTCTCTCTTCACTCTCTCTTCCCTGTCCTGTCTCTTTTCCCTGGACACTCTCTTTTCCCTCTTTTCCCCTGCTTGTCTCTGTCCCCTCTTTCCCCTCTCCTGTGTCGGTCACCTCTCTTCACTCGCTGTGTAAATGTCCCACTTTCTCTCGCCTCTCTCTTTCCCCTCTCATTCATCAACTCTCTCTTTTCACTCTCTCTTCCCAGTCATGTCTCTTTTCTCTGGACACTCTCTTTTCCCCGGACACTCTCTTTTCCCCGGCTTGTCTCTTTCCCCTCTTTCCCCTCTCCTGTGTCTGTCACCTCACTTCATTCTGTGTGTAGATTTCCCACTTTCACTCGCCTCTCTCTTTTCCGTCTCATTCATCCACTCTCTCTCTTCACTCTCTCTTCCCTGTCCTGTGTCTTTTCCCTGGACACTCTCTTTTCCCTCATTTCCCCTGCTTGTCTCTTTCCCCTATTTCCCCTCTCCTGTGCCTGTCACCTCTCTTCACTCGGTGTGTAGATTTCCCACTTTCACTCGCCTCTCTCTTTTCCCTCTCTTTCATCAACTCTCTCTCTTCACTCTCTCCTCCCTGTCCTGTCTCTTTTCCCTGGACACCCTCTTTTCCCCCGGACACTCTATTTTCCCTGGCTTGTCTCTTTCCCCTCTTTCCCCTCTCCTGTGTCTGTCACCTCTCTTCACTCGGTGTCTACTTTTCCCCGCTTTCACTCGCCTCTCTCTTTTCCCTCTCATTCATCAGCTCTCTCTATCTTCACTCTCTCTTCCCTGTCCTGTGTCTTTTCCCTGGACCCTCTCTTTTCCCTCATTTCCCCTGCTTGTCTCTTTCCCCTCTTTCCCCTCTCCTGTGTCGTCACCTCACTTCATTCGGTGTGTAGATTTCCCACTTTCACTCGCCTCTCTCTTTTCCGTCTCATTCATCCACTCTCTCTCTTCACTCTCTCTTCCCTGTCCTGTGTCTTTTCCCTGGACACTCTCTTTTCCCTCTTTTCCCCGGCTTGTCTCTTTCCCCTCTTTCCCCTCTCCTGTGCCTGTCACCTCTCTTCATTCGGTGTGTAGATTTCCCACTTTCACTCGCCTCTCTCTTTTCCCTCTCATTCCTGAAATCTCTCTTTTCCCTTGCCTGTCGGTTTTCCCTCTTTTGCCTATTCTCCATGAACTCTTCCCTCTTTACCCTCACCAGTCACTTTCCCCTGCTGTCCCTCAACTCCCTCTTTTCCACCTTTTCCCCGGCTTGTCTCTTTCCCCTCTTTCCCCTCTCCTGTGTCGGTCACCTCTCTTCATTCGGTGTGTAGATTTCCCACTTTTTCTCGCCTCTCTCTTTCCCCTCTCAGTCATCAACTCTCTCTTTTCACTTTCTCTTCCCTGTCCTGTCTCTTTTCCCTGGACAGTCTCTTTTCCCTCTTTTCCCCTGCTTGTCTCTGTCCCCTCTTTCCCCTCTCCTGTGTCGGTCACCTCTCTTCACTCGCTGTGTAAATGTCCCACTTTCTCTCGCCTCTCTCTTTCCCCTCTCATTCATCAACTCTCTCTTTTCACTCTCTCTTCCCAGTCATGTCTCTTTTCCCTGGAATTTCTCTTTTCCCTCTTTTCCCCGGCTTGTCTCTTTCCCCTCTTTCCCCTCTCCTGTGTCTGTCACCTCTCTTCACTCGGTGTCTACTATTCCCTGCTTTCACTCGCCTCTCTCTTTCCCCTCTCATTCATCAACTCTCTCTCTTCACTCTCTCCTCCCTGTCCTGTCTCTTTTCCCTGGACACTCTCTTTTCCCCGGACACTCTCTTTTCCCCGGCTTGTCTCTTTCCTCTCTTCCCCCTCTCCTGTGTCGGTCACCTCTCTTCACTCGGTGTCTACTTTTCCCTGCTTTCACTCACCTCTCTCTTTCCCCTCTCAGTCATCCACTCTCTCTCTTCACTCTCTCTTCCCAGTCATGTCTCTTTTCCCTGGAATTTCTCTTTTCCCTCTTTTCCCCGGCTTGTCTCTTTCCCCTCTTTCCCCTCTCCTGTGTCTGTCACCTCACTTCATTCGGTGTGTAGATTTCCCACTTTCACTCGCCTCTCTCTTTTCCCTCTCTTTCATCAACTCTCTCTCTTCACTCTCTCCTCCCTGTCCTGTCTCTTTTCCCTGGACACTCTCTTTTCCCCGGACACTCTCTTTTCCCTGGCTTGTCTCTTTCCCCTCTTTCCCCTCTCCTGTGTCTGTCACCTCTCTTCACTCGGTGTTTACTTTTCCCCGCTTTCACTCGCCTCTCTCTTTTCCCTCTCATTCATCAGCTCTCTCTATCTTCACTCTCTCTTCCCTGTCCTGTGTCTTTTCCCTGGACCCTCTCTTTTCCCTCATTTCCCCTGCTTGTCTCTTTCCCCTCTTTCCCCTCTCCTGTGTCGTCACCTCTCTTCATTCGGTGTGTAGATTTCCCACTTTCACTCGCCTCTCTCTTTTCCCTCTCAGTCATCAACTCTCTCTTTTCACTCTCTCTTCCCAGTCATGCCTCTTTTCCCTGGAATTTCTCTTTTCCCTCTTTTCCCCGGCTTGTCTCTTTCCCCTCTTTCCCCTCTCCTGTGTCTGTCACCTCTCTTCACTCGGTGTCTACTTTTCCCCGCTTTCACTCGCCTCTCTCTTTCCCCTCTCATTCATCAACTCTCTCTCTTCACTCTCTCTTCCCTGTCCTGTGTCTTTTCCCTGGACACTCTCTTTTCCCTCATTTCCCCGGCTTGTCTCTTTCCCCTCTTTCCCCTCTCCTGTGTCTGTCACCTCACTTCATTCGGTGTGTAGATTTCCCACTTTCACTCGCCTCTCTCTTTTCCCTCTCATTCCTGAAATCTCTCTTTTCCCTCTCATTCATCAACTCTCTCTCTTCACTCTCTCCTCCCTGTCCTGTCTCTTTTCCCTGGACACTCTCTTTTCCCCGGACACTCACTTTTCCCCGGCTTGTCTCTTTACCCTATTTCCCCTCTCATTCGTCAACTCTCTCTCTTCCCACTCTCCTCCCTGTCCTGTCTCTTTTCCCTGGACACTCTCTTTTCCCCGGACACTCTCTTTTCCCCGGCTTGTCTCTTTCCCCTCTCCTGTGTCTGTCACCTCTCTTCACTCGGTGTCTACTTTTCCCCGCTTTCACTCGCCTCTCTCTTTTCCCTCTCATTCATCAACTCTCTCTATCTTCACTCTCTCTTCCCTGTCCTGTGCCTTTTCCCTGGACACTCTCTTTTCCCTCATTTCCCCTGCTTGTCTCTTTCCCCTATTTCCCCTCTCCTGTGCCTGTCACCTCTCTTCATTCGGTGTGTAGATTTCCCACTTTCTCTCGCCTCTCTCTTTCCCCTCTCATTCATCAACTCTCTCTTTTCACTCTCTCTTCCCAGTCATGTCTCTTTTCTCTGGACACTCTCTTTTCCCCGGACACTCTCTTTTCCCCGGCTTGTCTCTTTCCCCTCTTTCCCCTCTCCTGTGTCGTCACCTCTCTTCACTCGGTGTGTAAATTTCCCACTTTCTCTCGCCTCTCTCTTTCCCCTCTCAGTCATCAACTCTCTCTTTTCACTCTCTCTTCCCAGTCATGTCTCTTTTCTCTGGACACTCTCTTTTCCCCGGACACTCTATTTTCCCCGGCTTGTCTCTTTCCCCTCTTTCCCCTCTCCTGTGTCTGTCACCTCTCTTCATTCGGTGTCTACTTTTCCCCACTTTCACTCGCCTCTCTCTTTTCCCTCTCTTTCATCAACTCTCTCTCTTCACTCTCTCCTCCCTGTCCTGTCTCTTTTCCCTGGACACTCTCTTTTCCCCGGACACTCTCTTTTCCCTGGCTTGTCTCTTTCCCCTCTTTCCCCTCTCCTGTGTCTGTCACCTCTCTTCACTCGGTGTTTACTTTTCCCCGCTTTCACTCGCCTCTCTCTTTTCCCTCTCATTCATCAGCTCTCTCTATCTTCACTCTCTCTTCCCTGTCCTGTGTCTTTTCCCTGGACCATCTCTTTTCCCTCATTTCCCCTGCTTGTCTCTTTCCCCTCTTTCCCCTCTCCTGTGTCGTCACCTCTCTTCATTCGGTGTGTAGATTTCCCACTTTCACTCGCCTCTCTCTTTTCCCTCTCAGTCATCAACTCTCTCTTTTCACTCTCTCTTCCCAGTCATGCCTCTTTTCCCTGGAATTTCTCTTTTCCCTCTTTTCCCCGGCTTGTCTCTTTCCCCTCTTTCCCCTCTCCTGTGTCTGTCACCTCACTTCATTCGGTGTGTAGATTTCCCACTTTCACCCGCCTCTCTCTTTTCCGTCTCATTCATCCACTCTCTCTCTTCACTCTCTCTTCCCTGTCCTGTGTCTTTTCCCTGGACACTCTCTTTTCCCTCATTTCCCCTGCTTGTCTCTTTCCCCTCTATCCCCTCTCCTGTGTCGGTCACCTCTCTTCATTCGGTGTGTAGATTTCCCACTTGCACTCGCCTCTCTCTTTTCCCTCTCTTTTCATCAACTCTGTCTTTTCACTCTCTCTTCCCAGTCATGTCTCTTTTCCCTGGACACTCTCTTTTCCCTCTTTTCCTCTGTTTGTCTCTTTCCCCTCTTTCCCCACTCCTGTGTATGTCACCTCTCTTCACTCGGTGTGTAGATTTCCCACTTTTACTCGCCTCTCTCTTTTCCCTCTCTTTCATCAACTCTCTCTCTTCACTCTCTCCTCCCTGTCCTGTCTCTTTTCCCTGGACACTCTCTTTTCCCCGGACACTCTCTTTTCCCCGGCTTGTCTCTTTCCCCTCTTCCCCCTCTCCTGTGTCGGTCACCTCTCTTCACTCGGTGTCTACTTTTCCCTGCTTTCACTCAGCTCTCTCTTTCCCCTCTCATTCATCCACTCTCTCTCTTCACTCTCTCTTCCCAGTCATGTCTTTTTTCCCTGGAATTTCTCTTTTCCCTCTTTTCCCCGGCTCTTCTCTTTCCCCTCTTTCCCCTCTCCTGTGTCTGTCACCTCTCTTCATTCGGTGTGTAGATTTCCCACTTTCACTCGCCTCTCTCTTTTCCCTCTCAGTCATCAACTCTGTCTTTTCACTCTCTCTTCCCAGTCATGTCTATTTTCCCTGGAATTTCTCTTTTCCCTCTTTTCCCCGGCTTGTCTCTTTCCCCTATTTCCCCTCTCCTGTGTCGGTCACCTCTCTTCATTCGGTGTTTAGATTTCCCACTTTCACTCGCCTCTCTCTTTTCCCTCTCATTCATCAACGCTGTCTTTTCACTCTCTCTTCCCAGTCATGCCTCTTTTCCCTGGAATTTCTCTTTTCCCTCTTTTCCTCTGTTTGTCCCTTTCCCCTCTTTCCCCTCTCCTGTGTCGGTCACCTCTCTTCATTCGGTGTGTAGATTTCCCACTTGCACTCGCCTCTCTCTTTTCCCTCTCTTTTCATCAACTCTGTCTTTTCACTCTCTCTTCCCAGTCATGTCTCTTTTCCCTGGACACTCTCTTTTCCCTCTTTTCCTCTGTTTGTCTCTTTCCCCTCTTTCCCCACTCCTGTGTATGTCACCTCTCTTCACTCGGTGTGTAGATTTCCCACTTTCACTCGCCTTTCTCTTTTCCCTCTCTTTCATCAACTCTCTCTCTTCACTCTCTCCTCCCTGTCCTGTCTCTTTTCCCTGGACACTCTCTTTTCCCCGGACACTCTCTTTTCCCTGGCTTGTCTCTTTCCCCTCTTTCCCCTCTCCTGTGTCTGTCACCTCTCTTCACTCGGTGTCTACTTTTCCCCGCTTTCACTCGCCTCTCTCTTTTCCCTCTCATTCATCAGCTCTCTCTATCTTCACTCTCTCTTCCCTGTCCTGTGTGTTTTCCCTGGACCCTCTCTTTTCCCTCATTTCCCCAGCTTGTCTCTTTCCCCTCTTTCCCCTCTCCTGTGTCGTCACCTCTCTTCATTCGGTGTGTAGATTTCCCACTTTCACTCGCCTCTCTCTTTTCCCTCTCAGTCATCAACTCTCTCTTTTCACTCTCTCTTCCCAGTCATGTCTCTTTTCCCTGGAATTTCTCTTTTCCCTCTTTTCCCCGGCTTGTCTCTTTCCCCTCTTTCCCCTCTCCTGTGTCTGTCACCTCACTTCATTCGGTGTGTAGATTTCCCACTTTCACTCGCCTCTCTCTTTTCCGTCTCATTCATCCACTCTCTCTCTTCACTCTCTCTTCCCTGTCCTGTGTCTTTTCCCTGGACACTCTCTTTTCCCTCATTTCCCCTGCTTGTCTCTTTCCCCTCTTTCCCCTCTCCTGTGCCTGTCACCTCTCTTCATTCGGTGTGTAGATTTCCCACTTTCACTCGCCTCTCTCTTTTCCCTCTCATTCCTGAAATCTCTCTTTTCCCTCTCATTCGTCAACTCTCTCTCTTCACTGTCTCCTCCCTGTCCTGTCTCTTTTCCCTGGACACTCTCTTTTCCCCGGACACTCACTTTTCCCCGGCTTGTCTCTTTACCCTATTTCCCCTCTCTTTCATCAACTCTCTCTCTTCACTCTCTCCTCCCTGTCCTGTCTCTTTTCCCTGGACACTCTCTTTTCCCCCGGACACTCTATTTTCCCTGGCTTGTCTCTTTCCCCTCTTTCCCCTCTCCTGTGTCTGTCACCTCTCTTCACTCGGTGTCTACTTTTCCCCGCTTTCACTCGCCTCTCTCTTTTCCCTCTCATTCATCAGCTCTCTCTATCTTCACTCTCTCTTCCCTGTCCTGTGTCTTTTCCCTGGACCCTCTCTTTTCCCTCATTTCCCCTGCTTGTCTCTTTCCCCTCTTTCCCCTCTCCTGTGTCGTCACCTCTCTTCATTCGGTGTGTAGATTTCCCACTTTCACTCGCCTCTCTCTTTTCCCTCTCAGTCATCAACTCTCTCTTTTCACTCTCTCTTCCCAGTCATGTCTCTTTTCCCTGGAACTTCTCTTTTCCCTCTTTTCCTCTGTTTGTCTCTTTCCCCTCTTTCCCCTCTCCTGTGTCTGTCACCTCACTTCATTCGGTGTGTAGATTTCCCACTTTCACTCGCCTCTCTCTTTTCCGTCTCATTCATCCACTCTCTCTCTTCACTCTCTCTTCCCTGTCCTGTGTCTTTTCCCTGGACACTCTCTTTTCCCTCTTTTCCCCGGCTTGTCTCTTTCCCCTCTTTCCCCTCTCCTGTGCCTTTCACCTCTCTTCATTCGGTGTGTAGATTTCCCACTTTCACTCGCCTCTCTCTTTTCCCTCTCATTCCTGAAATCTCTCTTTTCCCTCTCATTCATCAACTCTCTCTCTTCACTCTATCCTCCCTGTCCTGTCACTTTTCCCTGGACACTCTCTTTTCCCCGGACACTCTCTTTTCCCCGGCTTGTCTCTTTCCCCTCTTTCCCCTCTCCTGTGTCTGTCACCTCTCTTCACTCGGTGTGTAAATTTCCCACTTTTTCTCGCCTCTCTCTTTCCCCTCTCAGTCATCAACTCTCTCTATCTTCACTCTCTCTTCCCTGTCCTGTGTGTTTTCCCTGGACACTCTCTTTTCCCTCTTTTCCCCGGCTTGTCTCTTTCCCCTATTTCCCCTCTCCTGTGCCTGTCACCTCTCTTCACTCGGTGTGTAATTTCCCCACTTTCACTCGCCTCTCTCTTTTCCCTCTCATTCCTGAAATCTCTCTTTTCCCTTGCCTGTCGGTTTTCCCTCTTTTGCCTATTCTCCATGAACTCTTCCCTCTTTACCCTCACCAGTCACTTTCCCCTGCTGTCCCTCAACTCCCTCTTTTCCACCTTTTCCCCGGCTTGTCTCTTTCCCCTCTTTCCCCTCTCCTGTGTCGGTCACCTCTCTTCATTCGGTGTGTAGATTTCCCACTTTTTCTCGCCTCTCTCTTTCCCCTCTCAGTCATCAACTCTCTCTTTTCACTTTCTCTTCCCTGTCCTGTCTCTTTTCCCTGGACAGTCTCTTTTCCCTCTTTTCCCCTGCTTGTCTCTGTCCCCTCTTTCCCCTCTCCTGTGTCGGTCACCTCTCTTCACTCGCTGTGTAAATGTCCCACTTTCTCTCGCCTCTCTCTTTCCCCTCTCATTCATCAACTCTCTCTTTTCACTCTCTCTTCCCAGTCATGTCTCTTTTCCCTGGAATTTCTCTTTTCCCTCTTTTCCCCGGCTTGTCTCTTTCCCCTCTTTCCCCTCTCCTGTGTCTGTCACCTCTCTTCACTCGGTGTCTACTATTCCCTGCTTTCACTCGCCTCTCTCTTTCCCCTCTCATTCATCAACTCTCTCTCTTCACTCTCTCCTCCCTGTCCTGTCTCTTTTCCCTGGACACTCTCTTTTCCCCGGACACTCTCTTTTCCCCGGCTTGTCTCTTTCCTCTCTTCCCCCTCTCCTGTGTCGGTCACCTCTCTTCACTCGGTGTCTACTTTTCCCTGCTTTCACTCACCTCTCTCTTTCCCCTCTCAGTCATCCACTCTCTCTCTTCACTCTCTCTTCCCAGTCATGTCTCTTTTCCCTGGAATTTCTCTTTTCCCTCTTTTCCCCGGCTTGTCTCTTTCCCCTCTTTCCCCTCTCCTGTGTCTGTCACCTCACTTCATTCGGTGTGTAGATTTCCCACTTTCACTCGCCTCTCTCTTTTCCCTCTCTTTCATCAACTCTCTCTCTTCACTCTCTCCTCCCTGTCCTGTCTCTTTTCCCTAGACACTCTCTTTTCCCCGGACACTCTCTTTTCCCTGGCTTGTCTCTTTCCCCTCTTTCCCCTCTCCTGTGTCTGTCACCTCTCTTCACTCGGTGTTTACTTTTCCCCGCTTTTACTCGCCTCTCTCTTTTCCCTCTCATTCATCAGCTCTCTCTATCTTCACTCTCTCTTCCCTGTCCTGTGTCTTTTCCCTGGACCCTCTCTTTTCCCTCATTTCCCCTGCTTGTCTCTTTCCCCTCTTTCCCCTCTCCTGTGTCGTCACCTCTCTTCATTCGGTGTGTAGATTTCCCACTTTCACTCGCCTCTCTCTTTTCCCTCTCAGTCATCAACTCTCTCTTTTCACTCTCTCTTCCCAGTCATGCCTCTTTTCCCTGGAATTTCTCTTTTCCCTCTTTTCCCCGGCTTGTCTCTTTCCCCTCTTTCCCCTCTCCTGTGTCTGTCACCTCACTTCATTCGGTGTGTAGATTTCCCACTTTCACTCGCCTCTCTCTTTTCCGTCTCATTCATCCACTCTCTCTCTTCACTCTCTCTTCCCTGTCCTGTGTCTTTTCCCTGGACACTCTCTTTTCCCTCATTTCCCCTGCTTGTCTCTTTCCCCTCTATCCCCTCTCCTGTGCCTGTCACCTCTCTTCATTCGGTGTGTAGATTTCCCACTTTCACTCGCCTCTCTCTTTTCCCTCTCATTCCTGAAATCTCTCTTTTCCCTCTCATTCATCAACTCTCTCTTTTCACTCTCTCTTCCCAGTCATGTCTCTTTTCTCTGGACACTCTCTTTTCCCCGGACACTCTCTTTTCCCCGGCTTGTCTCTTTCCCCTCTTTCCCCTCTCCTGTGTCGTCACCTCTCTTCACTCGGTGTGTAAATTTCCCACTTTCTCTCGCCTCTCTCTTTCCCCTCTCATTCATCAACTCTCTCTTTTCACTCTCTCTTCCCAGTCATGTCTCTTTTCTCTGGACACTCTCTTTTCCCCGGACACTCTATTTTCCCCGGCTTGTCTCTTTCCCCTCTTTCCCCTCTCCTGTGTCTGTCACCTCTCTTCATTCGGTGTCTACTTTTCCCCACTTTCACTCGCCTCTCTCTTTTACCTCTCTTTCATCAACTCTCTCTCTCTTCACTCTCTCTTCCCTGTCCTGTCTCTTGTCCCTGGACACTCTATTTTCCCCTGACACTCTCTTTCCCCCTGCTTGTCTCTTTCCCCTTTTTCCCCTCTCCTGTGCCTGTCACCTCTCTTCATTCGGTGTGTAGATTTCCCACTTTCACTCGCCTCTCTCTTTTCCCTCTCTTTCATCAACTCTCTCTCTTCACTCTCTCCTCCCTGTCCTGTCTCTTTTCCCTGGACACTCTCTTTTCCCCGGACACTCTCTTTTCCCTGGCTTGTCTCTTTCCCCTCTTTCCCCTCTCCTGTGTCTGTCACCTCTCTTCACTCGGTGTTTACTTTTCCCCGCTTTCACTCGCCTCTCTCTTTTCCCTCTCATTCATCAGCTCTCTCTATCTTCACTCTCTCTTCCCTGTCCTGTGTCTTTTCCCTGGACCCTCTCTTTTCCCTCATTTCCCCTGCTTGTCTCTTTCCCCTCTTTCCCCTCTCCTGTGTCGTCACCTCTCTTCATTCGGTGTGTAGATTTCCCACTTTCACTCGCCTCTCTCTTTTCCCTCTCAGTCATCAACTCTCTCTTTTCACTCTCTCTTCCCAGTCATGCCTCTTTTCCCTGGAATTTCTCTTTTCCCTCTTTTCCCCGGCTTGTCTCTTTCCCCTCTTTCCCCTCTCCTGTGTCTGTCACCTCACTTCATTCGGTGTGTAGATTTCCCACTTTCACTCGCCTCTCTCTTTTCCGTCTCATTCATCCACTCTCTCTCTTCACTCTCTCTTCCCTGTCCTGTGTCTTTTCCCTGGACACTCTCTTTTCCCTCATTTCCCCTGCTTGTCTCTTTCCCCTCTATCCCCTCTCCTGTGCCTGTCACCTCTCTTCATTCGGTGTGTAGATTTCCCACTTTCACTCGCCTCTCTCTTTTCCCTCTCATTCCTGAAATCTCTCTTTTCCCTCTCATTCATCAACTCTCTCTCTTCACTCTCTCCTCCCTGTCCTGTCTCTTTTCCCTGGACACTCTCTTTTCCCCGGACACTCACTTTTCCCCGGCTTGTCTCTTTACCCTATTTCCCCTCTCATTCGTCAACTCTCTCTCTTCCCTCTCTCCTCCCTGTCCTGTCTCTTTTCCCTGGACACTCTCTTTTCCCCGGACACTCTCTTTTCCCCGGCTTGTCTCTTTCCCCTCTCCTGTGTCTGTCACCTCTCTTCACTCGGTGTCTACTTTTCCCCGCTTTCACTCGCCTCTCTCTTTTCCCTCTCATTCATCAACTCTCTCTATCTTCACTCTCTCTTCCCTGTCCTGTGCCTTTTCCCTGGACACTCTCTTTTCCCTCATTTCCCCTGCTTGTCTCTTTCCCCTATTTCCCCTCTCCTGTGCCTGTCACCTCTCTTCATTCGGTGTGTAGATTTCCCACTTTCACTCGCCTCTCTCTTTTCCGTCTCATTCATCCACTCTCTCTCTTCACTCTCTCTTCCCTGTGCTGTGTCTTTTCCCTGGACACTCTCTTTTCCCTAATTTCCCCTGCTTGTCTCTTTCCCCTCTATCCCCTCTCCTGTGCCTGTCACCTCTCTTCATTCGGTGTGTAGATTTCCCACTTTCACTCGCCTCTCTCTTTTCCCTCTCTTTCATCAACTCTCTCTCTTCACTCTCTCCTCCCTGTCCTGTCTCTTTTCCCTGGACACTCTCTTTTCCCCGGACACTCTATTTTCCCTGGCTTGTCTCTTTCCCCTCTTTCCCCTCTCCTGTGTCTGTCACCTCTCTTCACTCGGTGTCTACTTTTCCCCGCTTTCACTCGCCTCTCTCTTTTCCCTCTCATTCATCAGCTCTCTCTATCTTCACTCTCTCTTCCCTGTCCTGTGTCTTTTCCCTGGACACTCTCTTTTCCCTCTTTTCCCCTGCTTGTCTCTGTCCCCTCTTTCCCCTCTCCTGTGTCGGTCACCTCTCTTCATTCGGTGTCTACTTTTCCCTGCTTTCACTCACCTCTCTCTTTCCCCTCTCATTCATCCACTCTCTCTCTTCACTCTCTCTTCCCAGTCATGTCTCTTTTCCCTGGAATTTCTCTTTTCCCTCTTTTCCCCGGCTTGTCTCTTTCCCCTCTTTCCCCTCTCCTGTGTCTGTCACCTCTCTTCATTCGGTGTGTAGATTTCCCACTTTCACTCGCCTCTCTCTTTTCCCTCTCATTCCTGAAATCTCTCTTTTCCCTCTCATTCATCAACTCTCTCTCTTCACTCTCTCCTCCCTGTCCTGTCTCTTTTCCCTGGACACTCTCTTTTCCCCGGACACACACTTTTCCCCGGCTTGTCTCTTTACCCTATTTCCCCTCTCATTCGTCAACTCTCTCTCTTCACTCTCTCCTCCCTGTCCTGTCACTTTTCCCTGGACACTCTCTTTTCCCCGGACACTCTCTTTTCCCCGGCTTGTCTCTTTCCCCTCTTTCCCCTCTCCTGTGTCTGTCACCTCTCTTCACTCGGTGTGTAAATTTCCCACTTTTTCTCGCCTCCCTCTTTCCCCTCTCAGTCATCAACTCTCTCTATCTTCACTCTCTCTTCCCTGTCCTGTGTGTTTTCCCTGGACACTCTCTTTTCCCTCTTTTCCCCGGCTTGTCTCTTTCCCCTATTTCCCCTCTCCTGTGCCTGTCACCTCTCTTCACTCGGTGTGTAATTTCCCCACTTTCACTCGCCTCTCTCTTTTCCCTCTCATTCCTGAAATCTCTCTTTTCCCTTGCCTGTCGGTTTTCCCTCTTTTGCCTATTCTCCATGAACTCTTCCCTCTTTACCCTCACCAGTCACTTTCCCCTGCTGTCCCTCAACTCCCTCTTTTCCACCTTTTCCCCGGCTTGTCTCTTTCCCCTCTTTCCCCTCTCCTGTGTCGGTCACCTCTCTTCATTCGGTGTGTAGATTTCCCACTTTTTCTCGCCTCTCTCTTTCCCCTCTCAGTCATCAACTCTCTCTTTTCACTTTCTCTTCCCTGTCCTGTCTCTTTTCCCTGGACAGTCTCTTTTCCCTCTTTTCCCCTGCTTGTCTCTGTCCCCTCTTTCCCCTCTCCTGTGTCGGTCACCTCTCTTCACTCGCTGTGTACATGTCCCACTTTCTCTCGCCTCTCTCTTTCCCCTCTCATTCATCAACTCTCTCTTTTCACTCTCTCTTCCCAGTCATGTCTCTTTTCCCTGGAATTTCTCTTTTCCCTCTTTTCCCCGGCTTGTCTCTTTCCCCTCTTTCCCCTCTCCTGTGTCTGTCACCTCTCTTCACTCGGTGTCTACTTTTCCCTGCTTTTACTCGCCTCTCTCTTTCCCCTCTCATTCATCAACTCTCTCTCTTCACTCTCTCCTCCCTGTCCTGTGTCTTTTCCCTGGACACTCTCTTTTCCCCGGACACTCTCTTTTCCCCGGCTTGTCTCTTTCCTCTCTTCCCCCTCTCCTGTGTCGGCCACCTCTCTTCACTCGGTGTCTACTTTTCCCTGCTTTCACTCACCTCTCTCTTTCCCCTCTCATTCATCCACTCTCTCTCTTCACTCTCTCTTCCCAGACATGTCTCTTTTCCCTGGAATTTCTCTTTTCCCTCTTTTCCCCGGCTTGTCTCTTTCCCCTCTTTCCCCTCTCCTGTGTCTGTCACCTCACTTCATTCGGTGTGTAGATTTCCCACTTTCACTCGCCTCTCTCTTTTCCGTCTCATTCATCCACTCTCTCTCTTCACTCTCTCTTCCCTGTCCTGTGTCTTTTCCCTGGACACTCTCTTTTCCCTCATTTCCCCTGCTTGTCTCTTTCCCCTATTTCCCCTCTCCTGTGCCTGTCACCTCTCTTCACTCGGTGTGTAGATTTCCCACGTTCTCTCGCCTCTCTCTTTTCCCTCTCTTTCATCAACTCTCTCTCTTCACTCTCTCCTCCCTGTCCTGTCTCTTTTCCCTGGACACTCTCTTTTCCCCGGACACTCTATTTTCCCTGGCTTGTCTCTTTCCCCTCTTTCCCCTCTCCTGTGTCTGTCACCTCTCTTCACTCGGTGTGTAGATTTCCCACTTTCACTCGCCTCTCTCTTTTCCCTCTCTTTCATCAAATCTCTCTCTTCACTCTCTCCTCCCTGTCCTGTCTATTTTCCCTGGACACTCTCTTTTCCCTGGCTTGTCTCTTTCCCCTCTTTCCCCTCTCCTGTGTCTGTCACCTCACTTCATTCGGTGTGTAGATTTCCCACTTTCACTCGCCTCTCTCTTTTCCCTCTCTTTCATCAACTCTCTCTCTTCACTCTCTCCTCCCTGTCCTGTCTCTTTACCCTGGACACTCTCTTTTCCCCGGACACTCTCTTTTCCCTGGCTTGTCTCTTTCCCCTCTTTCCCCTCTCCTGTGTCTGTCACCTCTCTTCACTCGGTGTCTACTTTTCCCCGCTTTCACTCGCCTCTCTCTTTTCCCTCTCATTCATCAACTCTCTCTCTCTTCACTCTCTCTTCCCTGTCCTGTCTCTTTTCCCTGGACACTCTCTTTTCCCTCTTTTCCCCTGCTTGTCTCTGTCCCCTCTTTCCCCTCTCCTGTGTCGGTCACCTCTCTTCACTCGCTGTGTAAATGTCCCACTTTCTCTCGCCTCTCTCTTTCCCCTCTCATTCATCAACTCTCTCTTTTCACTCTCTCTTCCCAGTCATGTCTCTTTTCTCTGGACACTCTCTTTTCCCCGGACACTCTCCTTTCCCCGGCTTGTCTCTTTCCCCTCTTTCCCCTCTCCTGTGTCTGTCACCTCACTTCATTCGGTGTGTAGATTTCCCACTTTCACTCGCCTCTCTCTTTTCCGTCTCATTCATCCACTCTCTCTCTTCACTCTCTCTTCCCTGTCCTGTGTCTTTTCCCTGGACACTCTCTTTTCCCTCATTTCCCCTGCTTGTCTCTTTCCCCTATTTCCCCTCTCCTGTGCCTGTCACCTCTCTTCACTCGGTGTGTAGATTTCCCACTTTCACTCGCCTCTCTCTTTTCCCTCTCTTTCATCAACTCTCTCTCTTCACTCTCTCCTCCCTGTCCTGTCTCTTTTCCCTGGACACTCTCTTTTCCCCCGGACACTCTATTTTCCCTGGCTTGTCTCTTTCCCCTCTTTCCCCTCTCCTGTGTCTGTCACCTCTCTTCACTCGGTGTCTACTTTTCCCCGCTTTCACTCGCCTCTCTCTTTTCCCTCTCATTCATCAGCTCTCTCTATCTTCACTCTCTCTTCCCTGTCCTGTGTCTTTTCCCTGGACCCTCTCTTTTCCCTCATTTCCCCTGCTTGTCTCTTTCCCCTCTTTCCCCTCTCCTGTGTCGTCACCTCTCTTCATTCGGTGTGTAGATTTCCCACTTTCACTCGCCTCTCTCTTTTCCCTCTCAGTCATCAACTCTCTCTTTTCACTCTCTCTTCCCAGTCATGTCTCTTTTCCCTGGAACTTCTCTTTTCCCTCTTTTCCTCTGTTTGTCTCTTTCCCCTCTTTCCCCTCTCCTGTGTCTGTCACCTCACTTCATTCGGTGTGTAGATTTCCCACTTTCACTCGCCTCTCTCTTTTCCGTCTCATTCATCCACTCTCTCTCTTCACTCTCTCTTCCCTGTCCTGTGTCTTTTCCCTGGACACTCTCTTTTCCCTCTTTTCCCCGGCTTGTCTCTTTCCCCTCTTTCCCCTCTCCTGTGCCTGTCACCTCTCTTCATTCGGTGTGTAGATTTCCCACTTTCACTCGCCTCTCTCTTTTCCCTCTCATTCCTGAAATCTCTCTTTTCCCTTGCCTGTCGGTTTTCCCTCTTTTGCCTATTCTCCATGAACTCTTCCCTCTTTACCCTCACCAGTCACTTTCCCCTGCTGTCCCTCAACTCCCTCTTTTCCACCTTTTCCCCGGCTTGTCTCTTTCCCCTCTTTCCCCTCTCCTGTGTCGGTCACCTCTCTTCATTCGGTGTGTAGATTTCCCACTTTTTCTCGCCTCTCTCTTTCCCCTCTCAGTCATCAACTCTCTCTTTTCACTTTCTCTTCCCTGTCCTGTCTCTTTTCCCTGGACAGTCTCTTTTCCCTCTTTTCCCCGGCTTGTCTCTTTCCCCTCTTTCCCCTCTCCTGTGTCTGTCACCTCTCTTCACTCGGTGTCTACTATTCCCTGCTTTCACTCGCCTCTCTCTTTCCCCTCTCATTCATCAACTCTCTCTCTTCACTCTCTCCTCCCTGTCCTGTCTCTTTTCCCTGGACACTCTCTTTTCCCCGGACACTCTCTTTTCCCCGGCTTGTCTCTTTCCTCTCTTCCCCCTCTCCTGTGTCGGTCACCTCTCTTCACTCGGTGTCTACTTTTCCCTGCTTTCACTCACCTCTCTCTTTCCCCTCTCAGTCATCCACTCTCTCTCTTCACTCTCTCTTCCCAGTCATGTCTCTTTTCCCTGGAATTTCTCTTTTCCCTCTTTTCCCCGGCTTGTCTCTTTCCCCTCTTTCCCCTCTCCTGTGTCTGTCACCTCACTTCATTCGGTGTGTAGATTTCCCACTTTCACTCGCCTCTCTCTTTTCCCTCTCTTTCATCAACTCTCTCTCTTCACTCTCTCCTCCCTGTCCTGTCTCTTTTCCCTGGACACTCTCTTTTCCCCGGACACTCTCTTTTCCCTGGCTTGTCTCTTTCCCCTCTTTCCCCTCTCCTGTGTCTGTCACCTCTCTTCACTCGGTGTTTACTTTTCCCCGCTTTCACTCGCCTCTCTCTTTTCCCTCTCATTCATCAGCTCTCTCTATCTTCACTCTCTCTTCCCTGTCCTGTGTCTTTTCCCTGGACCCTCTCTTTTCCCTCATTTCCCCTGCTTGTCTCTTTCCCCTCTTTCCCCTCTCCTGTGTCGTCACCTCTCTTCATTCGGTGTGTAGATTTCCCACTTTCACTCGCCTCTCTCTTTTCCCTCTCAGTCATCAACTCTCTCTTTTCACTCTCTCTTCCCAGTCATGCCTCTTTTCCCTGGAATTTCTCTTTTCCCTCTTTTCCCCGGCTTGTCTCTTTCCCCTCTTTCCCCTCTCCTGTGTCTGTCACCTCACTTCATTCGGTGTGTAGATTTCCCACTTTCACTCGCCTCTCTCTTTTCCCTCTCATTCATCCACTCTCTCTCTTCACTCTCTCTTCCCTGTCCTGTGTCTTTTCCCTGGACACTCTCTTTTCCCTCATTTCCCCTGCTTGTCTCTTTCCCCTCTATCCCCTCTCCTGTGCCTGTCACCTCTCTTCATTCGGTGTGTAGATTTCCCACTTTCACTCGCCTCTCTCTTTTCCCTCTCATTCCTGAAATCTCTCTTTTCCCTCTCATTCATCAACTCTCTCTCTTCACTCTCTCCTCCCTGTCCTGTCTCTTTTCCCTGGACACTCTCTTTTCCCCGGACACTCACTTTTCCCCGGCTTGTCTCTTTACCCTATTTCCCCTCTCATTCGTCAACTCTCTCTCTTCCCACTCTCCTCCCTGTCCTGTCTCTTTTCCCTGGACACTCTCTTTTCCCCGGACACTCTCTTTTCCCCGGCTTGTCTCTTTCCCCTCTCCTGTGTCTGTCACCTCTCTTCACTCGGTGTCTACTTTTCCCCGCTTTCACTCGCCTCTCTCTTTTCCCTCTCATTCATCAACTCTCTCTATCTTCACTCTCTCTTCCCTGTCCTGTGCCTTTTCCCTGGACACTCTCTTTTCCCTCATTTCCCCTGCTTGTCTCTTTCCCCTATTTCCCCTCTCCTGTGCCTGTCACCTCTCTTCATTCGGTGTGTAGATTTCCCACTTTCTCTCGCCTCTCTCTTTCCCCTCTCATTCATCAACTCTCTCTTTTCACTCTCTCTTCCCAGTCATGTCTCTTTTCTCTGGACACTCTCTTTTCCCCGGACACTCTCTTTTCCCCGGCTTGTCTCTTTCCCCTCTTTCCCCTCTCCTGTGTCGTCACCTCTCTTCACTCGGTGTGTAAATTTCCCACTTTCTCTCGCCTCTCTCTTTCCCCTCTCATTCATCAACTCTCTCTTTTCACTCTCTCTTCCCAGTCATGTCTCTTTTCTCTGGACACTCTCTTTTCCCCGGACACTCTATTTTCCCCGGCTTGTCTCTTTCCCCTCTTTCCCCTCTCCTGTGTCTGTCACCTCTCTTCATTCGGTGTCTACTTTTCCCCACTTTCACTCGCCTCTCTCTTTTACCTCTCTTTCATCAACTCTCTCTCTCTTCACTCTCTCTTCCCTGTCCTGTCTCTTGTCCCTGGACACTCTATTTTCCCCTGACACTCTCTTTCCCCCTGCTTGTCTCTTTCCCCTTTTTCCCCTCTCCTGTGCCTGTCACCTCTCTTCATTCGGTGTGTAGATTTCCCACTTTCACTCGCCTCTCTCTTTTCCCTCTCTTTCATCAACTCTCTCTCTTCACTCTCTCCTCCCTGTCCTGTCTCTTTTCCCTGGACACTCTCTTTTCCCCGGACACTCTCTTTTCCCTGGCTTGTCTCTTTCCCCTCTTTCCCCTCTCCTGTGTCTGTCACCTCTCTTCACTCGGTGTTTACTTTTCCCCGCTTTCACTCGCCTCTCTCTTTTCCCTCTCATTCATCAGCTCTCTCTATCTTCACTCTCTCTTCCCTGTCCTGTGTCTTTTCCCTGGACCCTCTCTTTTCCCTCATTTCCCCTGCTTGTCTCTTTCCCCTCTTTCCCCTCTCCTGTGTCTGTCACCTCTCTTCATTCGGTGTGTAGATTTCCCACTTTCACTCGCCTCTCTCTTTTCCCTCTCAGTCATCAACTCTCTCTTTTCACTCTCTCTTCCCAGTCATGCCTCTTTTCCCTGGAATTTCTCTTTTCCCTCTTTTCCCCGGCTTGTCTCTTTCCCCTCTTTCCCCTCTCCTGTGTCTGTCACCTCACTTCATTCGGTGTGTAGATTTCCCACTTTCACTCGCCTCTCTCTTTTCCGTCTCATTCATCCACTCTCTCTCTTCACTCTCTCTTCCCTGTCCTGTGTCTTTTCCCTGGACACTCTCTTTTCCCTCATTTCCCCTGCTTGTCTCTTTCCCCTCTATCCCCTCTCCTGTGCCTGTCACCTCTCTTCATTCGGTGTGTAGATTTCCCACTTTCACTCGCCTCTCTCTTTTCCCTCTCATTCCTGAAATCTCTCTTTTCCCTCTCATTCATCAACTCTCTCTCTTCACTCTCTCCTCCCTGTCCTGTCTCTTTTCCCTGGACACTCTCTTTTCCCCGGACACTCACTTTTCCCCGGCTTGTCTCTTTACCCTATTTCCCCTCTCATTCGTCAACTCTCTCTCTTCCCTCTCTCCTCCCTGTCCTGTCTCTTTTCCCTGGACACTCTCTTTTCCCCGGACACTCTCTTTTCCCTGGCTTGTCTCTTTCCCCTCTCCTGTGTCTGTCACCTCTCTTCACTCGGTGTCTACTTTTCCCCGCTTTCACTCGCCTCTCTCTTTTCCCTCTCATTCATCAACTCTGTCTATCTTCACTCTCTCTTCCCTGTCCTGTGCCTTTTCCCTGGACACTCTCTTTTCCCTCATTTCCCCTGCTTGTCTCTTTCCCCTATTTCCCCTCTCCTGTGCCTGGCACCTCTCTTCATTCGGTGTGTAGATTTCCCACTTTCTCTCGCCTCTCTCTTTCCCCTCTCATTCATCAACTCTCTCTTTTCACTCTCTCTTCCCAGTCATGTCTCTTTTCTCTGGACACTCTCTTTTCCCCGGACACTCTCTTTTCCCCGGCTTGTCTCTTTCCCCTCTTTCCCCTCTCCTGTGTCGTCACCTCTCTTCACTCGGTGTGTAAATTTCCCACTTTCTCTCGCCTCTCTCTTTCCCCTCTCATTCATCAACTCTCTCTTTTCACTCTCTCTTCCCAGTCATGTCTCTTTTCTCTGGACACTCTCTTTTCCCCGGACACTCTATTTTCCCCGGCTTGTCTCTTTCCCCTCTTTCCCCTCTCCTGTGTCTGTCACCTCTCTTCATTCGGTGTCTACTTTTCCCCACTTTCACTCGCCTCTCTCTTTTACCTCTCATTCATCAACTCTCTCTCTCTTCACTCTCTCTTCCCTGTCCTGTCTCTTGTCCCTGGACACTCTGTTTTCCCCTGACACTCTCTTTCCCCCTGCTTGTCTCTTTCCCCTTTTTCCCCTCTCCTGTGCCTGTCACCTCTCTTCATTCGGTGTGTAGATTTCCCACTTTCACTCGCCTCTCTCTTTTCCCTCTCATTCATCAGCTCTCCCTTTTCACTCTCTCTTCCCTGTCCTGTCTCTTTTCCCTGGAACTTCTCTTTTCCCTCTTTTCCTCTGTTTGTCTCTTTCCCCTGTTTCCCCTCTCCTGTGTCGGTCACCTCTCTTCATTCGGTGTGTAGATTTCCCACTTTCACTCGCCTCTCTCTTTTCCCTCTCAGTCATCAACTCTGTCTTTTCACTCTCTCTTCCCAGTCATGCCTCTTTTCCCTGGAATTTCTCTTTTCCCTCTTTTCCTCTGTTTGTCCCTTTCCCCTCTTTCCCCTCTCCTGTGTCGGTCACCTCTCTTCATTCGGTGTGTAGATTTCCCACTTGCACTCGCCTCTCTCTTTTCCCTCTCTTTTCATCAACTCTGTCTTTTCACTCTCTCTTCCCAGTCATGTCTCTTTTCCCTGGACACTCTCTTTTCCCTCTTTTCCTCTGTTTGTCTCTTTCCCCTCTTTCCCCACTCCTGTGTATGTCACCTCTCTTCACTCGGTGTGTAGATTTCCCACTTTCACTCGCCTTTCTCTTTTCCCTCTCTTTCATCAACTCTCTCTCTTCACTCTCTCCTCCCTGTCCTGTCTCTTTTCCCTGGACACTCTCTTTTCCCCGGACACTCTCTTTTCCCTGGCTTGTCTCTTTCCCCTCTTTCCCCTCTCCTGTGTCTGTCACCTCTCTTCACTCGGTGTCTACTTTTCCCCGCTTTCACTCGCCTCTCTCTTTTCCCTCTCATTCATCAGCTCTCTCTATCTTCACTCTCTCTTCCCTGTCCTGTGTGTTTTCCCTGGACCCTCTCTTTTCCCTCATTTCCCCAGCTTGTCTCTTTCCCCTCTTTCCCCTCTCCTGTGTCGTCACCTCTCTTCATTCGGTGTGTAGATTTCCCACTTTCACTCGCCTCTCTCTTTTCCCTCTCAGTCATCAACTCTCTCTTTTCACTCTCTCTTCCCAGTCATGCCTCTTTTCCCTGGAATTTCTCTTTTCCCTCTTTTCCCCGGCTTGTCTCTTTCCCCTCTTTCCCCTCTCCTGTGTCTGTCACCTCACTTCATTCGGTGTGTAGATTTCCCACTTTCACTCGCCTCTCTCTTTTCCGTCTCATTCATCCACTCTCTCTCTTCACTCTCTCTTCCCTGTCCTGTGTCTTTTCCCTGGACACTCTCTTTTCCCTCATTTCCCCTGCTTGTCTCTTTCCCCTCTTTCCCCTCTCCTGTGCCTGTCACCTCTCTTCATTCGGTGTGTAGATTTCCCACTTTCACTCGCCTCTCTCTTTTCCCTCTCATTCCTGAAATCTCTCTTTTCCCTCTCATTCGTCAACTCTCTCTCTTCACTGTCTCCTCCCTGTCCTGTCTCTTTTCCCTGGACACTCTCTTTTCCCCGGACACTCACTTTTCCCCGGCTTGTCTCTTTACCCTATTTCCCCTCTCTTTCATCAACTCTCTCTCTTCACTCTCTCCTCCCTGTCCTGTCTCTTTTCCCTGGACACTCTCTTTTCCCCCGGACACTCTATTTTCCCTGGCTTGTCTCTTTCCCCTCTTTCCCCTCTCCTGTGTCTGTCACCTCTCTTCACTCGGTGTCTACTTTTCCCCGCTTTCACTCGCCTCTCTCTTTTCCCTCTCATTCATCAGCTCTCTCTATCTTCACTCTCTCTTCCCTGTCCTGTGTCTTTTCCCTGGACCCTCTCTTTTCCCTCATTTCCCCTGCTTGTCTCTTTCCCCTCTTTCCCCTCTCCTGTGTCGTCACCTCTCTTCATTCGGTGTGTAGATTTCCCACTTTCACTCGCCTCTCTCTTTTCCCTCTCAGTCATCAACTCTCTCTTTTCACTCTCTCTTCCCAGTCATGTCTCTTTTCCCTGGAACTTCTCTTTTCCCTCTTTTCCTCTGTTTGTCTCTTTCCCCTCTTTCCCCTCTCCTGTGTCTGTCACCTCACTTCATTCGGTGTGTAGATTTCCCACTTTCACTCGCCTCTCTCTTTTCCGTCTCATTCATCCACTCTCTCTCTTCACTCTCTCTTCCCTGTCCTGTGTCTTTTCCCCGGACACTCTATTTTCCCTCTTTTCCCCGGCTTGTCTCTTTCCCCTCTTTCCCCTCTCCTGTGTCTGTCACCTCTCTTCACTCGGTGTGTAGATTTCCCACTTTCACTCGCCTCTCTCTTTTCCCTCTCATTCCTGAAATCTCTCTTTTCCCTCTCATTCATCAACTCTCTCTCTTCACTCTATCCTCCCTGTCCTGTCACTTTTCCCTGGACACTCTCTTTTCCCCGGACACTCTCTTTTCCCCGGCTTGTCTCTTTCCCCTCTTTCCCCTCTCCTGTGTCTGTCACCTCTCTTCACTCGGTGTGTAAATTTCCCACTTTTTCTCGCCTCTCTCTTTCCCCTCTCAGTCATCAACTCTCTCTATCTTCACTCTCTCTTCCCTGTCCTGTGTGTTTTCCCTGGACACTCTCTTTTCCCTCTTTTCCCCGGCTTGTCTCTTTCCCCTATTTCCCCTCTCCTGTGCCTGTCACCTCTCTTCACTCGGTGTGTAATTTCCCCACTTTCACTCGCCTCTCTCTTTTCCCTCTCATTCCTGAAATCTCTCTTTTCCCTTGCCTGTCGGTTTTCCCTCTTTTGCCTATTCTCCATGAACTCTTCCCTCTTTACCCTCACCAGTCACTTTCCCCTGCTGTCCCTCAACTCCCTCTTTTCCACCTTTTCCCCGGCTTGTCTCTTTCCCCTCTTTCCCCTCTCCTGTGTCGGTCACCTCTCTTCATTCGGTGTGTAGATTTCCCACTTTTTCTCGCCTCTCTCTTTCCCCTCTCAGTCATCAACTCTCTCTTTTCACTTTCTCTTCCCTGTCCTGTCTCTTTTCCCTGGACAGTCTCTTTTCCCTCTTTTCCCCTGCTTGTCTCTGTCCCCTCTTTCCCCTCTCCTGTGTCGGTCACCTCTCTTCACTCGCTGTGTAAATGTCCCACTTTCTCTCGCCTCTCTCTTTCCCCTCTCATTCATCAACTCTCTCTTTTCACTCTCTCTTCCCAGTCATGTCTCTTTTCCCTGGAATTTCTCTTTTCCCTCTTTTCCCCGGCTTGTCTCTTTCCCCTCTTTCCCCTCTCCTGTGTCTGTCACCTCTCTTCACTCGGTGTCTACTATTCCCTGCTTTCACTCGCCTCTCTCTTTCCCCTCTCATTCATCAACTCTCTCTCTTCACTCTCTCCTCCCTGTCCTGTCTCTTTTCCCTGGACACTCTCTTTTCCCCGGACACTCTCTTTTCCCCGGCTTGTCTCTTTCCTCTCTTCCCCCTCTCCTGTGTCGGTCACCTCTCTTCACTCGGTGTCTACTTTTCCCTGCTTTCACTCACCTCTCTCTTTCCCCTCTCAGTCATCCACTCTCTCTCTTCACTCTCTCTTCCCAGTCATGTCTCTTTTCCCTGGAATTTCTCTTTTCCCTCTTTTCCCCGGCTTGTCTCTTTCCCCTCTTTCCCCTCTCCTGTGTCTGTCACCTCACTTCATTCGGTGTGTAGATTTCCCACTTTCACTCGCCTCTCTCTTTTCCCTCTCTTTCATCAACTCTCTCTCTTCACTCTCTCCTCCCTGTCCTGTCTCTTTTCCCTGGACACTCTCTTTTCCCCGGACACTCTCTTTTCCCTGGCTTGTCTCTTTCCCCTCTTTCCCCTCTCCTGTGTCTGTCACCTCTCTTCACTCGGTGTTTACTTTTCCCCGCTTTCACTCGCCTCTCTCTTTTCCCTCTCATTCATCAGCTCTCTCTATCTTCACTCTCTCTTCCCTGTCCTGTGTCTTTTCCCTGGACACTCTCTTTTCCCTCATTTCCCCTGCTTGTCTCTTTCCCCTCTTTCCCCTCTCCTGTGTCGTCACCTCTCTTCATTCGGTGTGTAGATTTCCCACTTTCACTCGCCTCTCTCTTTTCCCTCTCAGTCATCAACTCTCTCTTTTCACTCTCTCTTCCCAGTCATGCCTCTTTTCCCTGGAATTTCTCTTTTCCCTCTTTTCCCCGGCTTGTCTCTTTCCCCTCTTTCCCCTCTCCTGTGTCTGTCACCTCACTTCATTCGGTGTGTAGATTTCCCACTTTCACTCGCCTCTCTCTTTTCCGTCTCATTCATCCACTCTCTCTCTTCACTCTCTCTTCCCTGTCCTGTGTCTTTTCCCTGGACACTCTCTTTTCCCTCATTTCCCCTGCTTGTCTCTTTCCCCTCTATCCCCTCTCCTGTGCCTGTCACCTCTCTTCATTCGGTGTGTAGATTTCCCACTTTCACTCGCCTCTCTCTTTTCCCTCTCATTCCTGAAATCTCTCTTTTCCCTCTCATTCATCAACTCTCTCTCTTCACTCTCTCCTCCCTGTCCTGTCTCTTTTCCCTGGACACTCTCTTTTCCCCGGACACTCACTTTTCCCCGGCTTGTCTCTTTACCCTATTTCCCCTCTCATTCGTCAACTCTCTCTCTTCCCTCTCTCCTCCCTGTCCTGTCTCTTTTCCCTGGACACTCTCTTTTCCCCGGACACTCTCTTTTCCCCGGCTTGTCTCTTTCCCCTCTCCTGTGTCTGTCACCTCTCTTCACTCGGTGTCTACTTTTCCCCGCTTTCACTCGCCTCTCTCTTTTCCCTCTCATTCATCAACTCTCTCTATCTTCACTCTCTCTTCCCTGTCCTGTGCCTTTTCCCTGGACACTCTCTTTTCCCTCATTTCCCCTGCTTGTCTCTTTCCCCTATTTCCCCTCTCCTGTGCCTGTCACCTCTCTTCATTCGGTGTGTAGATTTCCCACTTTCTCTCGCCTCTCTCTTTCCCCTCTCATTCATCAACTCTCTCATTTCACTCTCTCTTCCCTGTCCTGTCTCTTTTCTCTGGACACTCTCTTTTCCCCGGACACTCTCTTTTCCCCGGCTTGTCTCTTTCCCCTCTTTCCCCTCTCCTGTGTCGTCACCTCTCTTCACTCGGTGTGTAAATTTCCCACTTTCTCTCGCCTCTCTCTTTCCCCTCTCATTCATCAACTCTCTCTTTTCACTCTCTCTTCCCAGTCATGTCTCTTTTCTCTGGACACTCTCTTTTCCCCGGACACTCTATTTTCCCCGGCTTGTCTCTGTCCCCTTTTTCCCCTCTCCTGTGCCTGTCACCTCTCTTCATTCGGTGTCTACTTTTCCCCACTTTCACTCGCCTCTCTCTTTTACCTCTCTTTCATCAACTCTCTCTCTCTTCACTCTCTCCTCCCTGTCCTGTCTCTTTTCCCTGGACACTCTCTTTTCCCCGGACACTCTCTTTTCCCTGGCTTGTCTCTTTCCCCTCTTTCCCCTCTCCTGTGTCTGTCACCTCTCTTCACTCGGTGTTTACTTTTCCCCGCTTTCACTCGCCTCTCTCTTTTCCCTCTCATTCATCAGCTCTCTCTATCTTCACTCTCTCTTCCCTGTCCTGTGTCTTTTCCCTGGACCCTCTCTTTTCCCTCATTTCCCCTGCTTGTCTCTTTCCCCTCTTTCCCCTCTCCTGTGTCGTCACCTCTCTTCATTCGGTGTGTAGATTTCCCACTTTCACTCGCCTCTCTCTTTTCCCTCTCAGTCATCAACTCTCTCTTTTCACTCTCTCTTCCCAGTCATGCCTCTTTTCCCTGGAATTTCTCTTTTCCCTCTTTTCCCCGGCTTGTCTCTTTCCCCTCTTTCCCCTCTCCTGTGTCTGTCACCTCACTTCATTCGGTGTGTAGATTTCCCACTTTCACTCGCCTCTCTCTTTTCCGTCTCATTCATCCACTCTCTCTCTTCACTCTCTCTTCCCTGTCCTGTGTCTTTTCCCTGGACACTCTCTTTTCCCTCATTTCCCCTGCTTGTCTCTTTCCCCTCTATCCCCTCTCCTGTGCCTGTCACCTCTCTTCATTCGGTGTGTAGATTTCCCACTTTCACTCGCCTCTCTCTTTTCCCTCTCATTCCTGAAATCTCTCTTTTCCCTCTCATTCATCAACTCTCTCTCTTCACTCTCTCCTCCCTGTCCTGTCTCTTTTCCCTGGACACTCTCTTTTCCCCGGACACTCACTTTTCCCCGGCTTGTCTCTTTACCCTATTTCCCCTCTCATTCGTCAACTCTCTCTCTTCACTCTCTCCTCCCTGTCCTGTCTCTTTTCCCTGGACACTCTCTTTTCCCCGGACACTCTCTTTTCCCCGGCTTGTCTCTTTCCCCTCTCCTGTGTCTGTCACCTCTCTTCACTCGGTGTCTACTTTTCCCCGCTTTCACTCGCCTCTCTCTTTTCCCTCTCATTCATCAACTCTCTCTATCTTCACTCTCTCTTCCCTGTCCTGTGCCTTTTCCCTGGACACTCTCTTTTCCCTCATTTCCCCTGCTTGTCTCTTTCCCCTATTTCCCCTCTCCTGTGCCTGGCACCTCTCTTCATTCGGTGTGTAGATTTCCCACTTTCTCTCGCCTCTCTCTTTCCCCTCTCATTCATCAACTCTCTCTTTTCACTCTCTCTTCCCAGTCATGTCTCTTTTCTCTGGACACTCTCTTTTCCCCGGACACTCTCTTTTCCCCGGCTTGTCTCTTTCCCCTCTTTCCCCTCTCCTGTGTCGTCACCTCTCTTCACTCGGTGTGTAAATTTCCCACTTTCTCTCGCCTCTCTCTTTCCCCTCTCATTCATCAACTCTCTCTTTTCACTCTCTCTTCCCAGTCATGTCTCTTTTCTCTGGACACTCTCTTTTCCCCGGACACTCTATTTTCCCCGGCTTGTCTCTTTCCCCTCTTTCCCCTCTCCTGTGTCTGTCACCTCTCTTCATTCGGTGTCTACTTTTCCCCACTTTCACTCGCCTCTCTCTTTTACCTCTCATTCATCAACTCTCTCTCTCTTCACTCTCTCTTCCCTGTCCTGTCTCTTGTCCCTGGACACTCTATTTTCCCCTGACACTCTCTTTCCCCCTGCTTGTCTCTTTCCCCTTTTTCCCCTCTCCTGTGCCTGTCACCTCTCTTCATTCGGTGTGTAGATTTCCCACTTTCACTCGCCTCTCTCTTTTCCCTCTCATTCATCAGCTCTCCCTTTTCACTCTCTCTTCCCTGTCCTGTCTCTTTTCCCTGGAACTTCTCTTTTCCCTCTTTTCCTCTGTTTGTCTCTTTCCCCTGTTTCCCCTCTCCTGTGTCGGTCACCTCTCTTCATTCGGTGTGTAGATTTCCCACTTTCACTCGCCTCTCTCTTTTCCCTCTCAGTCATCAACTCTGTCTTTTCACTCTCTCTTCCCAGTCATGTCTATTTTCCCTGGAATTTCTCTTTTCCCTCTTTTCCCCGGCTTGTCTCTTTCCCCTATTTCCCCTCTCCTGTGTCGGTCACCTCTCTTCATTCGGTGTGTAGATTTCCCACTTGCACTCGCCTCTCTCTTTTCCCTCTCTTTTCATCAACTCTGTCTTTTCACTCTCTCTTCCCAGTCATGTCTCTTTTCCCTGGACACTCTCTTTTCCCTCTTTTCCTCTGTTTGTCTCTTTCCCCTCTTTCCCCACTCCTGTGTATGTCACCTCTCTTCACTCGGTGTGTAGATTTCCCACTTTCACTCGCCTCTCTCTTTTCCCTCTCTTTCATCAACTCTCTCTCTTCACTCTCTCCTCCCTGTCCTGTCTCTTTTCCCTGGACACTCTCTTTTCCCCGGACACTCTCTTTTCCCCGGCTTGTCTCTTTCCCCTCTTCCCCCTCTCCTGTGTCGGTCACCTCTCTTCACTCGGTGTCTACTTTTCCCTGCTTTCACTCAGCTCTCTCTTTCCCCTCTCATTCATCCACTCTCTCTCTTCACTCTCTCTTCCCAGTCATGTCTTTTTTCCCTGGAATTTCTCTTTTCCCTCTTTTCCCCGGCTCTTCTCTTTCCCCTCTTTCCCCTCTCCTGTGTCTGTCACCTCTCTTCATTCGGTGTGTAGATTTCCCACTTTCACTCGCCTCTCTCTTTTCCCTCTCAGTCATCAACTCTGTCTTTTCACTCTCTCTTCCCAGTCATGTCTATTTTCCCTGGAATTTCTCTTTTCCCTCTTTTCCCCGGCTTGTCTCTTTCCCCTATTTCCCCTCTCCTGTGTCGGTCACCTCTCTTCATTTGGTGTTTAGATTTCCCACTTTCACTCGCCTCTCTCTTTTCCCTCTCATTCATCAACGCTGTCTTTTCACTCTCTCTTCCCAGTCATGCCTCTTTTCCCTGGAATTTCTCTTTTCCCTCTTTTCCTCTGTTTGTCCCTTTCCCCTCTTTCCCCTCTCCTGTGTCGGTCACCTCTCTTCATTCGGTGTGTAGATTTCCCACTTGCACTCGCCTCTCTCTTTTCCCTCTCTTTTCATCAACTCTGTCTTTTCACTCTCTCTTCCCAGTCATGTCTCTTTTCCCTGGACACTCTCTTTTCCCTCTTTTCCTCTGTTTGTCTCTTTCCCCTCTTTCCCCACTCCTGTGTATGTCACCTCTCTTCACTCGGTGTGTAGATTTCCCACTTTCACTCGCCTTTCTCTTTTCCCTCTCTTTCATCAACTCTCTCTCTTCACTCTCTCCTCCCTGTCCTGTCTCTTTTCCCTGGACACTCTCTTTTCCCCGGACACTCTCTTTTCCCTGGCTTGTCTCTTTCCCCTCTTTCCCCTCTCCTGTGTCTGTCACCTCTCTTCACTCGGTGTCTACTTTTCCCCGCTTTCACTCGCCTCTCTCTTTTCCCTCTCATTCATCATCTCTCTCTATCTTCACTCTCTCTTCCCTGTCCTGTGTGTTTTCCCTGGACCCTCTCTTTTCCCTCATTTCCCCTGCTTGTCTCTTTCCCCTCTTTCCCCTCTCCTGTGTCGTCACCTCTCTTCATTCGGTGTGTAGATTTCCCACTTTCACTCGCCTCTCTCTTTTCCCTCTCAGTCATCAACTCTCTCTTTTCACTCTCTCTTCCCAGTCATGCCTCTTTTCCCTGGAATTTCTCTTTTCCCTCTTTTCCCCGGCTTGTCTCTTTCCCCTCTTTCCCCTCTCCTGTGTCTGTCACCTCACTTCATTCGGTGTGTAGATTTCCCACTTTCACTCGCCTCTCTCTTTTCCGTCTCATTCATCCACTCTCTCTCTTCACTCTCTCTTCCCTGTCCTGTGTCTTTTCCCTGGACACTCTCTTTTCCCTCATTTCCCCTGCTTGTCTCTTTCCCCTCTTTCCCCTCTCCTGTGCCTGTCACCTCTCTTCATTCGGTGTGTAGATTTCCCACTTTCACTCGCCTCTCTCTTTTCCCTCTCATTCCTGAAATCTCTCTTTTCCCTCTCATTCGTCAACTCTCTCTCTTCACTCTCTCCTCCCTGTCCTGTCTCTTTTCCCTGGACACTCTCTTTTCCCCGGACACTCACTTTTCCCCGGCTTGTCTCTTTACCCTATTTCCCCTCTCATTCGTCAACTCTCTCTCTTCACTCTCTCCTCCCTGTCCTGTCACTTTTCCCTGGACACTCTCTTTTCCCCGGACACTCTCTTTTCCCCGGCTTGTCTCTTTCCCCTCTTTCCCCTCTCCTGTGTCTGTCACCTCTCTTCACTCGGTGTGTAAATTTCCCACTTTTTCTCGCCTCTCTCTTTCCCCTCTCAGTCATCAACTCTCTCTATCTTCACTCTCTCTTCCCTGTCCTGTGTGTTTTCCCTGGACACTCTCTTTTCCCCTGCTTGTCTCTTTCCCCTCTTTCCCCTCTCCTGTGTCTGTCACCTCTCTTCACTCGGTGTCTACTTTTCCCTGCTTTCACTCGCCTCTCTCTTTCCCCTCTCATTCATCAACTCTCTCTTTTCACTCTCCCCTCCCTGTCCTGTCTCTTTTCCCTGGACACTCTCTTTTCCCCGGACACTCTCTTTTCCCTGGCTTGTCTCTTTCCCCTCTTTCCCCTCTCCTGTGTCTGTCACCTCTCTTCATTCGGTGTCTACTTTTCCCCACTTTCACTCGCCTCTCTCTTTTACCTCTCATTCATCAACTCTCTCTCTCTTCACTCTCTCTTCCCTGTCCTGTCTCTTGTCCCTGGACACTCTATTTTCCCCTGACACTCTCTTTCCCCCTGCTTGTCTCTTTCCCCTATTTCCCCTCTCCTGTGCCTGTCACCTCTCTTCATTCGGTGTGTAGATTTCCCACTTTCACTCGCCTCTCTCTTTTCCCTCTCATTCATCAGCTCTCCCTTTTCACTCTCTCTTCCCTGTCCTGTCTCTTTTCCCTGGAATTTCTCTTTTCCCTCTTTTCCCCGGCTTGTCTCTTTCCCCTATTTCCCCTCTCCTGTGTCGGTCACCTCTCTTCATTCGGTGTGTAGATTTCCCACTTTCACTCGCCTCTCTCTTTTCCCTCTCATTCATCAACGCTGTCTTTTCACTCTCTCTTCCCAGTCATGCCTCTTTTCCCTGGAATTTCTCTTTTCCCTCTTTTCCTCTGTTTGTCTCTTTCCCCTCTTTCCCCACTCCTGTGTATGTCACCTCTCTTCACTCGGTGTGTAGATTTCCCACTTTCACTCGCCTCTCTCTTTTCCCTCTCTTTCATCAACTCTCTCTCTTCACTCTCTCTTCCCAGTCATGTCTCTTTTCCCTGGAATTTCTCTTTTCCCTCTTTTCCCCGGCTTGTCTCTTTCCCCTCTTTCCCCTCTCCTGTGTCTGTCACCTCTCTTCACTCGGTGTCTACTATTCCCTGCTTTCACTCGCCTCTCTCTTTCCCCTCTCATTCATCAACTCTCTCTCTTCACTCTCTCCTCCCTGTCCTGTCTCTTTTCCCTGGACACTCTCTTTTCCCCGGACACTCTCTTTTCCCCGGCTTGTCTCTTTCCTCTCTTCCCCCTCTCCTGTGTCGGTCACCTCTCTTCACTCGGTGTCTACTTTTCCCTGCTTTCACTCACCTCTCTCTTTCCCCTCTCAGTCATCCACTCTCTCTCTTCACTCTCTCTTCCCAGTCATGTCTCTTTTCCCTGGAATTTCTCTTTTCCCTCTTTTCCCCGGCTTGTCTCTTTCCCCTCTTTCCCCTCTCCTGTGTCTGTCACCTCACTTCATTCGGTGTGTAGATTTCCCACTTTCACTCGCCTCTCTCTTTTCCCTCTCTTTCATCAACTCTCTCTCTTCACTCTCTCCTCCCTGTCCTGTCTCTTTTCCCTGGACACTCTCTTTTCCCCGGACACTCTCTTTTCCCTGGCTTGTCTCTTTCCCCTCTTTCCCCTCTCCTGTGTCTGTCACCTCTCTTCACTCGGTGTTTACTTTTCCCCGCTTTCACTCGCCTCTCTCTTTTCCCTCTCATTCATCAGCTCTCTCTATCTTCACTCTCTCTTCCCTGTCCTGTGTCTTTTCCCTGGACCCTCTCTTTTCCCTCATTTCCCCTGCTTGTCTCTTTCCCCTCTTTCCCCTCTCCTGTGTCGTCACCTCTCTTCATTCGGTGTGTAGATTTCCCACTTTCACTCGCCTCTCTCTTTTCCCTCTCAGTCATCAACTCTCTCTTTTCACTCTCTCTTCCCAGTCATGCCTCTTTTCCCTGGAATTTCTCTTTTCCCTCTTTTCCCCGGCTTGTCTCTTTCCCCTCTTTCCCCTCTCCTGTGTCTGTCACCTCACTTCATTCGGTGTGTAGATTTCCCACTTTCACTCGCCTCTCTCTTTTCCGTCTCATTCATCCACTCTCTCTCTTCACTCTCTCTTCCCTGTCCTGTGTCTTTTCCCTGGACACTCTCTTTTCCCTCATTTCCCCTGCTTGTCTCTTTCCCCTCTATCCCCTCTCCTGTGCCTGTCACCTCTCTTCATTCGGTGTGTAGATTTCCCACTTTCACTCGCCTCTCTCTTTTCCCTCTCATTCCTGAAATCTCTCTTTTCCCTCTCATTCATCAACTCTCTCTCTTCACTCTCTCCTCCCTGTCCTGTCTCTTTTCCCTGGACACTCTCTTTTCCCCGGACACTCACTTTTCCCCGGCTTGTCTCTTTACCCTATTTCCCCTCTCATTCGTCAACTCTCTCTCTTCCCTCTCTCCTCCCTGTCCTGTCTCTTTTCCCTGGACACTCTCTTTTCCCCGGACACTCTCTTTTCCCCGGCTTGTCTCTTTCCCCTCTCCTGTGTCTGTCACCTCTCTTCACTCGGTGTCTACTTTTCCCCGCTTTCACTCGCCTCTCTCTTTTCCCTCTCATTCATCAACTCTCTCTATCTTCACTCTCTCTTCCCTGTCCTGTGCCTTTTCCCTGGACACTCTCTTTTCCCTCATTTCCCCTGCTTGTCTCTTTCCCCTATTTCCCCTCTCCTGTGCCTGTCACCTCTCTTCATTCGGTGTGTAGATTTCCCACTTTCTCTCGCCTCTCTCTTTCCCCTCTCATTCATCAACTCTCTCTTTTCACTCTCTCTTCCCAGGCATGTCTCTTTTCTCTGGACACTCTCTTTTCCCCGGACACTCTCTTTTCCCCGGCTTGTCTCTTTCCCCTCTTTCCCCTCTCCTGTGTCGTCACCTCTCTTCACTCGGTGTGTAAATTTCCCACTTTCTCTCGCCTCTCTCTTTCCCCTCTCATTCATCAACTCTCTCTTTTCACTGTCTCTTCCCAGTCATGTCTCTTTTCTCTGGACACTCTCTTTTCCCCGGACACTCTATTTTCCCCGGCTTGTCTCTTTCCCCTCTTTCCCCTCTCCTGTGTCTGTCACCTCTCTTCATTCGGTGTCTACTTTTCCCCACTTTCACTCGCCTCTCTCTTTTACCTCTCATTCATCAACTCTCTCTCTCTTCACTCTCTCTTCCCTGTCCTGTCTCTTGTCCCTGGACACTCTATTTTCCCCTGACACTCTCTTTCCCCCTGCTTGTCTCTTTCCCCTTTTTCCCCTCTCCTGTGCCTGTCACCTCTCTTCATTCGGTGTGTAGATTTCCCACTTTCACTCGCCTCTCTCTTTTCCCTCTCATTCATCAGCTCTCCCTTTTCACTCTCTCTTCCCTGTCCTGTCTCTTTTCCCTGGAACTTCTCTTTTCCCTCTTTTCCTCTGTTTGTCTCTTTCCCCTGTTTCCCCTCTCCTGTGTCGGTCACCTCTCTTCATTCGGTGTGTAGATTTCCCACTTTCACTCGCCTCTCTCTTTTCCCTCTCAGTCATCAACTCTGTCTTTTCACTCTCTCTTCCCAGTCATGTCTATTTTCCCTGGAATTTCTCTTTTCCCTCTTTTCCCCGGCTTGTCTCTTTCCCCTATTTCCCCTCTCCTGTGTCGGTCACCTCTCTTCATTCGGTGTGTAGATTTCCCACTTTCACTCGCCTCTCTCTTTTCCCTCTCATTCATCAACGCTGTCTTTTCACTCTCTCTTCCCAGTCATGCCTCTTTTCCCTGGAATTTCTCTTTTCCCTCTTTTCCTCTGTTTGTCCCTTTCCCCTCTTTCCCCTCTCCTGTGTCGGTCACCTCTCTTCATTCGGTGTGTAGATTTCCCACTTGCACTCGCCTCTCTCTTTTCCCTCTCTTTTCATCAACTCTGTCTTTTCACTCTCTCTTCCCAGTCATGTCTCTTTTCCCTGGACACTCTCTTTTCCCTCTTTTCCTCTGTTTGTCTCTTTCCCCTCTTTCCCCACTCCTGTGTATGTCACCTCTCTTCACTCGGTGTGTAGATTTCCCACTTTCACTCGCCTCTCTCTTTTCCCTCTCTTTCATCAACTCTCTCTCTTCACTCTCTCCTCCCTGTCCTGTCTCTTTTCCCTGGACACTCTCTTTTCCCCGGACACTCTCTTTTCCCCGGCTTGTCTCTTTCCCCTCTTCCCCCTCTCCTGTGTCGGTCACCTCTCTTCACTCGGTGTCTACTTTTCCCTGCTTTCACTCAGCTCTCTCTTTCCCCTCTCATTCATCCACTCTCTCTCTTCACTCTCTCTTCCCAGTCATGTCTTTTTTCCCTGGAATTTCTCTTTTCCCTCTTTTCCCCGGCTCTTCTCTTTCCCCTCTTTCCCCTCTCCTGTGTCTGTCACCTCTCTTCATTCGGTGTGTAGATTTCCCACTTTCACTCGCCTCTCTCTTTTCCCTCTCAGTCATCAACTCTGTCTTTTCACTCTCTCTTCCCAGTCATGTCTATTTTCCCTGGAATTTCTCTTTTCCCTCTTTTCCCCGGCTTGTCTCTTTCCCCTATTTCCCCTCTCCTGTGTCGGTCACCTCTCTTCATTCGGTGTTTAGATTTCCCACTTTCACTCGCCTCTCTCTTTTCCCTCTCATTCATCAACGCTGTCTTTTCACTCTCTCTTCCCAGTCATGCCTCTTTTCCCTGGAATTTCTCTTTTCCCTCTTTTCCTCTGTTTGTCCCTTTCCCCTCTTTCCCCTCTCCTGTGTCGGTCACCTCTCTTCATTCGGTGTGTAGATTTCCCACTTGCACTCGCCTCTCTCTTTTCCCTCTCTTTTCATCAACTCTGTCTTTTCACTCTCTCTTCCCAGTCATGTCTCTTTTCCCTGGACACTCTCTTTTCCCTCTTTTCCTCTGTTTGTCTCTTTCCCCTCTTTCCCCACTCCTGTGTATGTCACCTCTCTTCACTCGGTGTGTAGATTTCCCACTTTCACTCGCCTTTCTCTTTTCCCTCTCTTTCATCAACTCTCTCTCTTCACTCTCTCCTCCCTGTCCTGTCTCTTTTCCCTGGACACTCTCTTTTCCCCGGACACTCTCTTTTCCCTGGCTTGTCTCTTTCCCCTCTTTCCCCTCTCCTGTGTCTGTCACCTCTCTTCACTCGGTGTCTACTTTTCCCCGCTTTCACTCGCCTCTCTCTTTTCCCTCTCATTCATCAGCTCTCTCTATCTTCACTCTCTCTTCCCTGTCCTGTGTGTTTTCCCTGGACACTCTCTTTTCCCTCATTTCCCCTGCTTGTCTCTTTCCCCTCTTTCCCCTCTCCTGTGTCGTCACCTCTCTTCATTCGGTGTGTAGATTTCCCACTTTCACTCGCCTCTCTCTTTTCCCTCTCATTCCTGAAATCTCTCTTTTCCCTCTCATTCGTCAACTCTCTCTCTTCACTCTCTCCTCCCTGTCCTGTCTCTTTTCCCTGGACACTCTCTTTTCCCCGGACACTCACTTTTCCCCGGCTTGTCTCTTTACCCTATTTCCCCTCTCATTCGTCAACTCTCTCTCTTCACTCTCTCCTCCCTGTCCTGTCACTTTTCCCTGGACACTCTCTTTTCCCCGGACACTCTCTTTTCCCCGGCTTGTCTCTTTCCCCTCTTTCCCCTCTCCTGTGTCTGTCACCTCTCTTCACTCGGTGTGTAAATTTCCCACTTTTTCTCGCCTCTCTCTTTCCCCTCTCAGTCATCAACTCTCTCTATCTTCACTCTCTCTTCCCTGTCCTGTGTGTTTTCCCTGGACACTCTCTTTTCCCTCGTTTCCCCGGCTTGTCTCTTTCCCCTATTTCCCCTCTCCTGTGCCTGTCACCTCTCTTCACTCGGTGTGTAATTTCCCCACTTTCACTCGCCTCTCTCTTTTCCCTCTCATTCCTGAAATCTCTCTTTTCCCTTGCCTGTCGGTTTTCCCTCTTTTGCCTATTCTCCATGAACTCTTCCCTCTTTACCCTCACCAGTCACTTTCCCCTGCTGTCCCTCAACTCCCTCTTTTCCACCTTTTCCCCGGCTTGTCTCTTTCCCCTCTTTCCCCTCTCCTGTGTCGGTCACCTCTCTTCATTCGGTGTGTAGATTTCCCACTTTTTCTCGCCTCTCTCTTTCCCCTCTCAGTCATCAACTCTCTCTTTTCACTTTCTCTTCCCTGTCCTGTCTCTTTTCCCTGGACAGTCTCTTTTCCCTCTTTTCCCCTGCTTGTCTCTGTCCCCTCTTTCCCCTCTCCTGTGTCGGTCACCTCTCTTCACTCGCTGTGTACATGTCCCACTTTCTCTCGCCTCTCTCTTTCCCCTCTCATTCATCAACTCTCTCTTTTCACTCTCTCTTCCCAGTCATGTCTCTTTTCCCTGGAATTTCTCTTTTCCCTCTTTTCCCCGGCTTGTCTCTTTCCCCTCTTTCCCCTCTCCTTTGTCTGTCACCTCTCTTCACTCGGTGTCTACTTTTCCCTGCTTTCACTCGCCTCTCTCTTTTCCCTCTCAGTCATCAACTCTCTCTCTTCACTCTCTCTTCCCAGTCATGTCTCTTTTCCCTGGAATTTCTCTTTTCCCTCTTTTCCCCGGCTTGTCTCTTTCCCCTCTTTCCCCTCTCCTGTGTCTGTCACCTCACTTCATTCGGTGTGTAGATTTCCCACTTTCACTCGCCTCTCTCTTTTCCGTCTCATTCATCCACTCTCTCTCTTCACTCTCTCTTCCCTGTGCTGTGTCTTTTCCCTGGACACTCTCTTTTCCCTCTTTTCCCCGGCTTTTCTCTTTCCCCTCTTTCCCCTCTCCTGTGCCTGACACCTCTCTTTACTCGGTGTCTACTTTTCCCTGCTTTCACTCGCCTCTCTCTTTCCCCTCTCATTCATCAACTCTCTCTTTTCACTCTCTCTTCCCAGTCATGTCTCTTTTCCCTGGAATTTCTCTTTTCCCTCTTTTCCTCTGTTTGTCTCTTTCCCCTCTTTCCCCTCTCCTGTGTCTGTCACCTCTCTTCACTCGGTGTCTAATTTCCCCACTTTGACTCGCCTCTCTCTTTTCCCTCTCATTCCTGAAATCTCTCTTTTCCCTTGCCTGTCGCTTTTCCCTCTTTTGCCTGTTCTCCATGAACTCTTCCCTCTTTACCCTCACCAGTCACTTTCCCCTGCTTTCCCTCAACTCCCTCTTTTCCACCTTTTCCCTCGCTTGTCTCTTTCCCCTCTTTCCCCTCTCCTGTGCCTGTCACCTCTCTTCATTCGGTGTGTAGATTTCCCACTTTCACTCGCCTCTCTCTTTTCCGTCTCATTCATCCACTCTCTCTCTTCACTCTCTCTTCCCTGTCCTGTGTCTTTTCCCTGGACACTCTCTTTTCCCTCTTTTCCCCGGCTTGTCTCTTTCCCCTCTTTCCCCTCTCCTGTGCCTGTCACCTCTCTTCATTCGGTGTGTAGATTTCCCACTTTCAGTCGCCTCTCTCTTTTCCCTCTCATTCCTGAAATCTCTCTTTTCCCTCTCATTCATCAACTCTCTCTCTTCACTCTCTCCTCCCTGTCCTGTCACTTTTCCCTGGACACTCTCTTTTCCCCGGACACTCTCTTTTCCCCGGCTTGTCTCTTTCCCCTCTTTCCCCTCTCCTGTGTCTGTCACCTCTCTTCACTCGGTGTGTAAATTTCCCACTTTTTCTCGCCTCTCTCTTTCCCCTCTCAGTCATCAACTCTCTCTATCTTCACTCTCTCTTCCCTGTCCTGTGTGTTTTCCCTGGACACTCTCTTTTCCCTCTTTTCCCCGGCTTGTCTCTTTCCCCTATTTCCCCTCTCCTGTGCCTGTCACCTCTCTTCACTCGGTGTGTAATTTCCCCACTTTCACTCGCCTCTCTCTTTTCCCTCTCATTCCTGAAATCTCTCTTTTCCCTTGCCTGTCGGTTTTCCCTCTTTTGCCTATTCTCCATGAACTCTTCCCTCTTTACCCTCACCAGTCACTTTCCCCTGCTGTCCCTCAACTCCCTCTTTTCCACCTTTTCCCCGGCTTGTCTCTTTCCCCTCTTTCCCCTCTCCTGTGTCGGTCACCTCTCTTCACTCGCTGTGTAAATGTCCCACTTTCTCTCGCCTCTCTCTTTCCCCTCTCATTCATCAACTCTCTCTTTTCACTCTCTCTTCCCAGTCATGTCTCTTTTCCCTGGAATTTCTCTTTTCCCTCTTTTCCCCGGCTTGTCTCTTTCCCCTCTTTCCCCTCTCCTGTGTCTGTCACCTCTCTTCACTCGGTGTCTACTATTCCCTGCTTTCACTCGCCTCTCTCTTTCCCCTCTCATTCATCAACTCTCTCTCTTCACTCTCCCCTCCCTGTCCTGTCTCTTTTCCCTGGACACTCTCTTTTCCCCGGACACTCTCTTTTCCCCGGCTTGTCTCTTTCCTCTCTTCCCCCTCTCCTGTGTCGGTCACCTCTCTTCACTCGGTGTCTACTTTTCCCTGCTTTCACTCATCTCTCTCTTTCCCCTCTCAGTCATCCACTCTCTCTCTTCACTCTCTCTTCCCAGTCATGTCTCTTTTCCCTGGAATTTCTCTTTTCCCTCTTTTCCCCGGCTTGTCTCTTTCCCCTCTTTCCCCTCTCCTGTGTCTGTCAGCTCACTTCATTCGGTGTGTAGATTTCCCACTTTCACTCGCCTCTCTCTTTTCCCTCTCTTTCATCAACTCTCTCTCTTCACTCTCTCCTCCCTGTCCTGTCTCTTTTCCCTGGACACTCTCTTTTCCCCGGACACTCTCTTTTCCCTGGCTTGTCTCTTTCCCCTCTTTCCCCTCTCCTGTGTCTGTCACCTCTCTTCACTCGGTGTTTACTTTTCCCCGCTTTCACTCGCCTCTCTCTTTTCCCTCTCATTCATCAGCTCTCTCTATCTTCACTCTCTCTTCCCTGTCCTGTGTCTTTTCCCTGGACCCTCTCTTTTCCCTCATTTCCCCTGCTTGTCTCTTTCCCCTCTTTCCCCTCTCCTGTGTCGTCACCTCTCTTCATTCGGTGTGTAGATTTCCCACTTTCACTCGCCTCTCTCTTTTCCCTCTCATTCCTGAAATCTCTCTTTTCCCTCTCATTCATCAACTCTCTCTCTTCACTCTCTCCTCCCTGTCCTGTCTCTTTTCCCTGGACACTCTCTTTTCCCCGGACACTCACTTTTCCCCGGCTTGTCTCTTTACCCTATTTCCCCTCTCATTCGTCAACTCTCTCTCTTCCCTCTCTCCTCCCTGTCCTGTCTCTTTTCCCTGGACACTCTCTTTTCCCCGGACACTCTCTTTTCCCCGGCTTGTCTCTTTCCCCTCTCCTGTGTCTGTCACCTCTCTTCACTCGGTGTCTACTTTTCCCCGCTTTCACTCGCCTCTCTCTTTTCCCTCTCATTCATCAACTCTCTCTATCTTCACTCTCTCTTCCCTGTCCTGTGCCTTTTCCCTGGACACTCTCTTTTCCCTCATTTCCCCTGCTTGTCTCTTTCCCCTATTTCCCCTCTCCTGTGCCTGTCACCTCTCTTCATTCGGTGTGTAGATTTCCCACTTTCTCTCGCCTCTCTCTTTCCCCTCTCATTCATCAACTCTCTCTTTTCACTCTCTCTTCCCAGTCATGTCTCTTTTCTCTGGACACTCTCTTTTCCCCGGACACTCTCTTTTCCCCGGCTTGTCTCTTTCCCCTCTTTCCCCTCTCCTGTGTCGTCACCTCTCTTCACTCGGTGTGTAAATTTCCCACTTTCTCTCGCCTCTCTCTTTCCCCTCTCATTCATCAACTCTCTCTTTTCACTCTCTCTTCGCAGTCATGTCTCTTTTCTCTGGACACTCTCTTTTCCCCGGACACTCTATTTTCCCCGGCTTGTCTCTTTCCCCTCTTTCCCCTCTCCTGTGTCTGTCACCTCTCTTCATTCGGTGTCTACTTTTCCCCACTTTCACTCGCCTCTCTCTTTTACCTCTCATTCATCAACTCTCTCTCTCTTCACTCTCTCTTCCCTGTCCTGTCTCTTGTCCCTGGACACTCTATTTTCCTCTGACACTCTCTTTCCCCCTGCTTGTCTCTTTCCCCTTTTTCCCCTCTCCTGTGCCTGTCACCTCTCTTCATTCGGTGTGTAGATTTCCCACTTTCACTCGCCTCTCTCTTTTCCCTCTCATTCATCAGCTCTCCCTTTTCACTCTCTCTTCCCTGTCCTGTCTCTTTTCCCTGGAACTTCTCTTTTCCCTCTTTTCCTCTGTTTGTCTCTTTCCCCTGTTTCCCCTCTCCTGTGCCTGTCACCTCTCTTCACTCGGTGTGTAATTTCCCCACTTTCACTCGCCTCTCTCTTTTCCCTCTCAGTCATCAACTCTCTCTATCTTCACTCTCTCTTCCCTGTCCTGTGTCTTTTCCCTGGACACTCTCTTTTCCCTCATTTCCCCTGCTTGTCTCTTTCCCCTCTTTCCCCTCTTCTGTGCCTGTCACCTCTCTTTACTCGGTGTCTACTTTTCCCTGCTTTCACTCGCCTCTCTCTTTTCCCTCTCATTCATCAACGCTGTCTTTTCACTCTCTCTTCCCAGTCATGCCTCTTTTCCCTGGAATTTCTCTTTTCCCTCTTTTCCTCTGTTTGTCCCTTTCCCCTCTTTCCCCTCTCCTGTGCCTGTCACCTCTCTTCATTCGGTGTGTAGATTTCCCACTTTCACTCGCCTCTCTCTTTTCCCTCTCAGCCATCAACTCTCTCTTTTCACTCTCTCTTCCCAGTCATGTCTCTTTTCCCTGGAATTTCTCTTTTCCCTCTTTTCCCCGGCTTGTCTCTTTCCCCTCTTTCCCCTCTCCTGTGTCTGTCACCTCACTTCATTCGGTGTGTAGATTTCCCACTTTCACTCGCCTCTCTCTTTTCCGTCTCATTCATCCACTCTCTCTCTTCACTCTCTCTTCCCTGTCCTGTGTCTTTTCCCTGGACACTCTCTTTTCCCTCATTTCCCCTGCTTGTCTCTTTCCCCTCTTTCCCCTCTCCTGTGCCTGTCACCTCTCTTCATTCGGTGTGTAGATTTCCCACTTTCACTCGCCTCTCTCTTTTCCCTCTCATTCCTGAAATCTCTCTTTTCCCTCTCATTCGTCAACTCTCTCTCTTCACTCTCTCCTCCCTGTCCTGTCTCTTTTCCCTGGACACTCTCTTTTCCCCGGACACTCACTTTTCCCCGGCTTGTCTCTTTACCCTATTTCCCCTCTCATTCGTCAACTCTCTCTCTTCACTCTCTCCTCCCTGTCCTGTCACTTTTCCCTGGACACTCTCTTTTCCCCGGACACTCTCTTTTCCCCGGCTTGTCTCTTTCCCCTCTTTCCCCTCTCCTGTGTCTGTCACCTCTCTTCACTCGGTGTGTAAATTTCCCACTTTTTCTCGCCTCTCTCTTTCCCCTCTCAGTCATCAACTCTCTCTATCTTCACTCTCTCTTCCCTGTCCTGTGTGTTTTCCCTGGACACTCTCTTTTCCCTCTTTTCCCCGGCTTGTCTCTTTCCCCTATTTCCCCTCTCCTGTGCCTGTCACCTCTCTTCACTCGGTGTGTAATTTCCCCACTTTCACTCGCCTCTCTCTTTTCCCTCTCATTCCTGAAATCTCTCTTTTCCCTTGCCTGTCGGTTTTCCCTCTTTTGCCTATTCTCCATGAACTCTTCCCTCTTTACCCTCACCAGTCACTTTCCCCTGCTGTCCCTCAACTCCCTCTTTTCCACCTTTTCCCCGGCTTGTCTCTTTCCCCTCTTTCCCCTCTCCTGTGTCGGTCACCTCTCTTCATTCGGTGTGTAGATTTCCCACTTTTTCTCGCCTCTCTCTTTCCCCTCTCAGTCATCAACTCTCTCTTTTCACTTTCTCTTCCCTGTCCTGTCTCTTTTCCCTGGACAGTCTCTTTTCCCTCTTTTCCCCTGCTTGTCTCTGTCCCCTCTTTCCCCTCTCCTGTGTCGGTCACCTCTCTTCATTCGGTGTGTAGATTTCCCACTTTCACTCGCCTCTCTCTTTTCCCTCTCATTCATCAACTCTCTCTATCTTCACTCTCTCTTCCCTGTCCTGTGTCTTTTCCCTGGACACTCTCTTTTCCCTCATTTCCCCTGCTTGTCTCTTTCCCCTCTTTCCCCTCTTCTGTGCCTGTCACCTCTCTTTACTCGGTGTCTACTTTTCCCTGCTTTCACTCGCCTCTCTCTTTCCCCTCTCATTCATCAACTCTCTCTTTTCACTCTCTCTTCCCAGTCATGTCTCTTTTCCCTGGAATTTCTCTTTTCCCTCTTTTCCCCGGCTTGTCTCTTTCCCCTCTTTCCCCTCTCCTGTGTCTGTCACCTCTCTTCACTCGGTGTCTAATTTCCCCACTTTGACTCGCCTCTCTCTTTTCCCTCTCATTCCTGAAATCTCTCTTTTCCCTTGCCTGTCGCTTTTCCCTCTTTTGCCTGTTCTCCATGAACTCTTCCCTCTTTACCCTCACCAGTCACTTTCCCCTGCTTTCCCTCAACTCCCTCTTTTCCACCTTTTCCCTCGCTTGTCTCTTTCACTCTTTCCCCTCTCCTGTGCCTGTCACCTCTCTTCATTCGGTGTGTAGATTTCCCACTTTCACTCGCCTCTCTCTTTTCCCTCTCAGTCATCAACTCTGTCTTTTCACTCTCTCTTCCCAGTCATGTCTCTTTTCCCTGGACACTCTCTTTTCCCTCTTTTCCTCTGTTTGTCTCTTTCCCCTCTTTCCCCACTCCTGTGTATGTCACCTCTCTTCACTCGGTGTGTAGATTTCCCACTTTCACTCGCCTTTCTCTTTTCCCTCTCTTTCATCAACTCTCTCTCTTCACTCTCTCCTCCCTGTCCTGTCTCTTTTCCCTGGACACTCTCTTTTCCCCGGACACTCTCTTTTCCCTGGCTTGTCTCTTTCCCCTCTTTCCCCTCTCCTGTGTCTGTCACCTCTCTTCACTCGGTGTCTAATTTTCCCCGCTTTCACTCGCCTCTCTCTTTTCCCTCTCATTCATCAGCTCTCTCTATCTTCACTCTCTCTTCCCTGTCCTGTGTGTTTTCCCTGGACACTCTCTTTTCCCTCATTTCCCCTGCTTGTCTCTTTCCCCTCTTTCCCCTCTCCTGTGTCGTCACCTCTCTTCATTCGGTGTGTAGATTTCCCACTTTCACTCGCCTCTCTCTTTTCCCTCTCAGTCATCAACTCTCTCTTTTCACTCTCTCTTCCCAGTCATGTCTCTTTTCCCTGGAATTTCTCTTTTCCCTCTTTTCCCCGGCTTGTCTCTTTCCCCTCTTTCCCCTCTCCTGTGTCTGTCACCTCACTTCATTCGGTGTGTAGATTTCCCACTTTCACTCGCCTCTCTCTTTTCCGTCTCATTCATCCACTCTCTCTCTTCACTCTCTCTTCCCTGTCCTGTGTCTTTTCCCTGGACACTCTCTTTTCCCTCATTTCCCCTGCTTGTCTCTTTCCCCTCTTTCCCCTCTCCTGTGCCTGTCACCTCTCTTCACTCGGTGTGTAGATTTCCCACTTTCACTCGCCTCTCTCTTTTCCCTCTCTTTCATCAACTCTCTCTCTTCACTCTCTCCTCCCTGTCCTGTCTCTTTTCCCTGGACACTCTCTTTTCCCCGGACACTCTATTTTCCCTGGCTTGTCTCTTTCCCCTCTTTCCCCTCTCCTGTGTCTGTCACCTCTCTTCACTCGGTGTCTACTTTTCCCCGCTTTCACTCGCCTCTCTCTTTTCCCTCTCATTCATCAGCTCTCTCTATCTTCACTCTCTCTTCCCTGTCCTGTGTCTTTTCCCTGGACACTCTCTTTTCCCTCTTTTCCCCTGCTTGTCTCTGTCCCCTCTTTCCCCTCTCCTGTGTCGGTCACCTCTCTTCATTCGGTGTCTACTTTTCCCTGCTTTCACTCACCTCTCTCTTTCCCCTCTCATTCATCCACTCTCTCTCTTCACTCTCTCTTCCCAGTCATGTCTCTTTTCCCTGGAATTTCTCTTTTCCCTATTTTCCTCTGTTTGTCTCTTTCCCCTCTTTCCCCTCTCCTGTGTCTGTCACCTCTCTTCACTCGGTGTCTAATTTCCCCACTTTGACTCGCCTCTCTCTTTTCCCTCTCATTCCTGAAATCTCTCTTTTCCCTTGCCTGTCGCTTTTCCCTCTTTTGCCTTTTCTCCATGAACTCTTCCCTCTTTACCCTCAGCAGTCACTTTCCCCTGCTTTCCCTCAACTCCCTCTTTTCCACCTTTTCCCTCGCTTGTCTCTTTTCCCTGTTTCCCCTCGCCTGTCTCTCTCACCTCTGTTCTCTCGGCGTTCTTTTCCCCCGCTTTCACTCGCCTTCCTCTATTCCCTCCCTTTCCTCCACTCTCTCTTTTCCCTCTCTCTTCACTGTCCTGTCTCTTTTCCCTGGAACTTCTCTTTTCCCTCTTTTCCTCTGTTTGTCTCTTTCCCCTCTCCTGTGTCGGTCACCACTCTTCATTCGGTGTGTAGATTTCCCACTTCCACTCGCCTCTCTCTTTTCCCTCCCATTCATCAACTCTCTCTCTCTTCACTCTCTCTTCCCTGTCCTGTCTCTTTTCCCTGGACACTCTCTTTTCCCTCTTTTCCCCTGCTTGTCTCTGTCCCCTCTTTCCCCTCTCCTGTGTCGGTCACCTCTCTTCACTCGCTGTGTAAATGTCCCACTTTCTCTCGCCTCTCTCTTTCCCCTCTCATTCATCAACTCTCTCTTTTCACTCTCTCTTCCCAGTCATGTCTCTTTTCCCTGGAATTTCTCTTTTCCCTCTTTTCCCCGGCTTGTCTCTTTCCCCTCTTTCCCCTCTCCTGTGTCGGTCACCTCTCTTCACTCGGTGTCTACTTTTCCCTGCTTTCACTCGCCTCTCTCTTTCCCCTCTCATTCATCAACTCTCTCTCTTCACTCTCTCCTCCCTGTCCTGTCTCTTTTCCCTGGACACTCTCTTTTCCCCGGACACTCTCTTTTCCTCGGCTTGTCCCTTTCCCCTCTTTCCCCTCTCCTGTGTCGGTCACCTCTCTTCACTCGGTGTGTAGATTTCCCACTTTCACTCGCCTCTCTCTTTTCCCTCTCATTCATCAACTCTCTCTATCTTCACTCTCTCTTCCCTGTCCTGTGTCTTTTCCCTGGACACTCTCTTTTCCCTCATTTCCCCTGCTTGTCTCTTTCCCCTATTTCCCCTCTCCTGTGTCGGTCACCTCTCTTCATTCGGTGTGTAAATGTCCCACTTTCACTCGCCTCTCTCTTTTCCCTCTCATTCATCCACTCTCTCTCTTCACTCTCTCTTCCCAGTCATGTCTCTTTTACCTGGAATTTCTCTTTTCCCTCTTTTCCCCGGCTTGTCTCTTTCCCCTCTTTCCCCTCTCCTGTGTCTGTCACCTCACTTCATTCGGTGTGTAGATTTCCCACTTTCACTCGCCTCTCTCTTTTCCGTCTCATTCATCAACTCTCTCTCTTCACTCTCTCCTCCCTGTCCTGTCTCTTTTCCCTGGACACTCTCTTTTCCCCGGCTTGTCTCTTTCCCCTCTTTCCCCTCTCCTGTGTCTGTCACCTCACTTCACTCGGTGTCTACTTTTCCCCGCTTTCACTCGCCTCTCTCTTTTCCCTCTCATTCATCAACTCTCTCTATCTTCACTCTCTCTTCCCTGTCCTGTCTGTTTTCCCTGGACACTCTCTTTTCCCTCTTTTCCCCGGCTTGTCTCTTTCCCCTATTTCCCCTCTCCTGTGCCTGTCACCTCTCTTCATTCGGTGTGTAGATTTCCCACTTTCACTCGCCTCTCTCTTTTCCCTCTCATTCCTGGAATCTCTCTTTTCCCTTGCCTGTCGCTTTTCCCTCTTTTGCCTTTTCTCCATGAACTCTTCCCTCTTCACCCTCAGAAGTCACTTTCCCCTGCTTTCCCTCAACTCCCTCTTTTCCACCTTTTCCCTCGCTTGTCTCTTTTCCCTTTTTCCCCTCGCCTGTGTCTGTCACCTCTCTTCACTCGGTGTCTACTTTTCCCTGCTTTCACTCACCTCTGTCTTTCCCCTCTCATTCATCAACTCTCTCTTTTCACTCTCTCTTCCCAGTCATGTCTCTTTTCCCTGGAATTTCTCTTTTCCCTCTTTTCCCCGGCTTGTCTCTTTCCCCTCTTTCCCCTCTCCTGTGTCTGTCACCTCTCTTCACTCGGTGTCTACTTTTCCCCGCTTTCACTCGCCTCTCTCTTTCCCCTCTCATTCATCAACTCTCTCTCTTCACTCTCTCCTCCCTGTCCTGTCTCTTTTCCCTGGACACTCTCTTTTCCCTGGACACTCTCTTTTCCTCGGCTAGTCTCTTTCCCCTCTTTCCCCTCTCCTGTGTCGGTCACCTCTCTTCACTCGGTGTGTAGATTTCCCACTTTCACTCGCCTCTCTCTTTTCCCTCTCATTCATCAACTCTCTCTATCTTCACTCTCTCTTCCCTGTCCTGTGTCTTTTCCCTGGACACTCTCTTTTCCCTCATTTCCCCTGCTTGTCTCTTTCCCCTATTTCCCCTCTCCTGTGTCTGTCACCTCTCTTCACTCGGTGTGTAAATTTCCCACTTTCTCTCGCCTCTCTCTTTTCCCTCTCATTCATCAACTCTCCCTTCTCACTCTCTCTTCCCTGTCCTGTCTCTTTTCCCTGGACACTCTCTTTTCCCCGGACACTCCCTTTTCCCCTGCTTGTCTCTGTCCCCTCTTTCCCCTCTCCTGTGTCGGTCACCTCTCTTCATTCGGTGTGTAGATTTCCCACTTCCACTCGCCTCTCTCTTTTCCCTCTCATTCATCAACTCTCTCTCTTCACTCTCTCTTCCCTGTCCTGTCTCTTTTCCCTGGACACTCTCTTTTCCCTCTTTTCCCCTGCTTGACTCTTTCCCCTCTTTCCCCTCTCCTGTGTCTGTCACCTCTCTTCACTCGGTGTCTACTTTTCCCTGCTTTCACTCGCCTCTCTCTTTCCCCTCTCATTCATCCACTCTCTCTCTTCACTCTCTCTTCCCAGTCATGTCTCTTTTCCCTGGAATTTCTCTTTTCCCTCTTTTCCCCGGCTTGTCTCTTTCCCCTCTTTCCCCTCTCCTGTGTCGGTCACCTCTCTTCACTCGGTGTCTACTTTTCCCTGCTTTCACTCGCCTCTCTCTTTCCCCTCTCATTCATCCACTCTCTCTCTTCACTCTCTCTTCCCAGTCATGTCTCTTTTCCCTGGAATTTCTCTTTTCCCTCTTTTCCCCGTCTTGTCTCTTTCCCCTCATTCCCCTCTCCTGTGTCTGTCACCTCTCTTCACTCGGTGTCTACTTTTCCCTGCTTTCACTCGCCTCTCTGTTTTCCCTCTCATTCATCAACTCTCTGTCTTCACTCTCTCTTCCCTGTCCTGTGTCTTTTCCCTGGACACTCTCTTTTCCTCGGCTTGTCTCTTTCCCCTCTTTCCCCTCTCCTCTGTCTGTCACCTCACTTCACTCGGTGTCTACTTTTCCCCGCTTTCACTCGCCTCTCTCTTTTCCCTCTCATTCATCAACTCTCCCTATCTTCACTCTCTCTTCCCTGTCCTGTGTGTTTTCCCTGGACACTCTCTTTTCCCTCTTTTCCCCGGCTTGTCTCTTTCCCCTATTTCCCCTCTCCTGTGCCTGTCACCTCTCTTCATTCGGTGTGTAGATTTCCCACTTTCACTCGCCTCTCTCTTTTCCCTCTCATTCCTGAAATCTCTCTTTTCCCTTGCCTGTCGCTTTTCCCTCTTTTGCCTTTTCTCCATGAACTCTTCCCTCTTTACCCTCAGCAGTCACTTTCCCCTGCTTTCCCTCAACTCCCTCTTTTCCACCTTTTCCCTCGCTTGTCTCTTTTCCCTGTTTCCCCTCGCCTGTCTCTCTCACCTCTGTTCTCTCGGCGTTCTTTTCCCCCGCTTTCACTCGCCTTCCTCTATTCCCTCCCTTTCCTCCACTCTCTCTTTTCCCTCTCTCTTCACTGTCCTGTCTCTTTTCCCTGGAACTTCTCTTTTCCCTCTTTTCCTCTGTTTGTCTCTTTCCCCTCTCCTGTGTCGGTCACCACTCTTCATTCGGTGTGTAGATTTCCCACTTCCACTCGCCTCTCTCTTTTCCCTCCCATTCATCAACTCTCTCTCTCTTCACTCTCTCTTCCCTGTCCTGTCTCTTTTCCCTGGACACTCTCTTTTCCCTCTTTTCCCCTGCTTGTCTCTGTCCCCTCTTTCCCCTCTCCTGTGTCGGTCACCTCTCTTCACTCGCTGTGTAAATGTCCCACTTTCTCTCGCCTCTCTCTTTCCCCTCTCATTCATCAACTCTCTCTTTTCACTCTCTCTTCCCAGTCATGTCTCTTTTCCCTGGAATTTCTCTTTTCCCTCTTTTCCCCGGCTTGTCTCTTTCCCCTCTTTCCCCTCTCCTGTGTCGGTCACCTCTCTTCACTCGGTGTCTACTTTTCCCTGCTTTCACTCGCCTCTCTCTTTCCCCTCTCATTCATCAACTCTCTCTCTTCACTCTCTCCTCCCTGTCCTGTCTCTTTTCCCTGGACACTCTCTTTTCCCCGGACACTCTCTTTTCCTCGGCTTGTCCCTTTCCCCTCTTTCCCCTCTCCTGTGTCGGTCACCTCTCTTCACTCGGTGTGTAGATTTCCCACTTTCACTCGCCTCTCTCTTTTCCCTCTCATTCATCAACTCTCTCTATCTTCACTCTCTCTTCCCTGTCCTGTGTCTTTTCCCTGGACACTCTCTTTTCCCTCATTTCCCCTGCTTGTCTCTTTCCCCTATTTCCCCTCTCCTGTGTCGGTCACCTCTCTTCATTCGGTGTGTAAATGTCCCACTTTCACTCGCCTCTCTCTTTTCCCTCTCATTCATCCACTCTCTCTCTTCACTCTCTCTTCCCAGTCATGTCTCTTTTACCTGGAATTTCTCTTTTCCCTCTTTTCCCCGGCTTGTCTCTTTCCCCTCTTTCCCCTCTCCTGTGTCTGTCACCTCACTTCATTCGGTGTGTAGATTTCCCACTTTCACTCGCCTCTCTCTTTTCCGTCTCATTCATCAACTCTCTCTCTTCACTCTCTCCTCCCTGTCCTGTCTCTTTTCCCTGGACACTCTCTTTTCCCCGGCTTGTCTCTTTCCCCTCTTTCCCCTCTCCTGTGTCTGTCACCTCACTTCACTCGGTGTCTACTTTTCCCCGCTTTCACTCGCCTCTCTCTTTTCCCTCTCATTCATCAACTCTCTCTATCTTCACTCTCTCTTCCCTGTCCTGTGTGTTTTCCCTGGACACTCTCTTTTCCCTCTTTTCCCCGGCTTGTCTCTTTCCCCTATTTCCCCTCTCCTGTGCCTGTCACCTCTCTTCATTCGGTGTGTAGATTTCCCACTTTCACTCGCCTCTCTCTTTTCCCTCTCATTCCTGGAATCTCTCTTTTCCCTTGCCTGTCGCTTTTCCCTCTTTTGCCTTTTCTCCATGAACTCTTCCCTCTTCACCCTCAGAAGTCACTTTCCCCTGCTTTCCCTCAACTCCCTCTTTTCCACCTTTTCCCTCGCTTGTCTCTTTTCCCTTTTTCCCCTCGCCTGTGTCTGTCACCTCTCTTCACTCGGTGTCTACTTTTCCCTGCTTTCACTCACCTCTGTCTTTCCCCTCTCATTCATCAACTCTCTCTTTTCACTCTCTCTTCCCAGTCATGTCTCTTTTCCCTGGAATTTCTCTTTTCCCTCTTTTCCCCGGCTTGTCTCTTTCCCCTCTTTCCCCTCTCCTGTGTCTGTCACCTCTCTTCACTCGGTGTCTACTTTTCCCCGCTTTCACTCGCCTCTCTCTTTCCCCTCTCATTCATCAACTCTCTCTCTTCACTCTCTCCTCCCTGTCCTGTCTCTTTTCCCTGGACACTCTCTTTTCCCTGGACACTCTCTTTTCCTCGGCTAGTCTCTTTCCCCTCTTTCCCCTCTCCTGTGTCGGTCACCTCTCTTCACTCGGTGTGTAGATTTCCCACTTTCACTCGCCTCTCTCTTTTCCCTCTCATTCATCAACTCTCTCTATCTTCACTCTCTCTTCCCTGTCCTGTGTCTTTTCCCTGGACACTCTCTTTTCCCTCATTTCCCCTGCTTGTCTCTTTCCCCTATTTCCCCTCTCCTGTGTCTGTCACCTCTCTTCACTCGGTGTGTAAATTTCCCACTTTCTCTCGCCTCTCTCTTTTCCCTCTCATTCATCAACTCTCCCTTCTCACTCTCTCTTCCCTGTCCTGTCTCTTTTCCCTGGACACTCTCTTTTCCCCGGACACTCCCTTTTCCCCTGCTTGTCTCTGTCCCCTCTTTCCCCTCTCCTGTGTCGGTCACCTCTCTTCATTCGGTGTGTAGATTTCCCACTTCCACTCGCCTCTCTCTTTTCCCTCTCATTCATCAACTCTCTCTCTTCACTCTCTCTTCCCTGTCCTGTCTCTTTTCCCTGGACACTCTCTTTTCCCTCTTTTCCCCTGCTTGACTCTTTCCCCTCTTTCCCCTCTCCTGTGTCTGTCACCTCACTTCACTCGGTGTCTAATTTTCCCCGCTTTCACTCGCCTCTCTCTTTTCCCTCTCATTCATCAACTCTCTCTATCTTCACTCTCTCTTCCCTGTCCTGTGTGTTTTCCCTGGACACTCTCTTTTCCCTCTTTTCCCCGGCTTGTCTCTTTCCCCTATTTCCCCTCTCCTGTGCCTGTCACCTCTCTTCATTCGGTGTGTAGATTTCCCACTTTCACTCGCCTCTCTCTTTTCCCTCTCATTCCTGAAATCTCTCTTTTCCCTTGCCTGTCGCTTTTCCCTCTTTTGCCTTTTCTCCATGAACTCTTCCCTCTTTACCCTCAGCAGTCACTTTCCCCTGCTTTCCCTCAACTCCCTCTTTTCCACCTTTTCCCTCGCTTGTCTCTTTTCCCTGTTTCCCCTCGCCTGTCTCTCTCACCTCTGTTCTCTCGGCGTTCTTTTCCCCCGCTTTCACTCGCCTTCCTCTATTCCCTCCCTTTCCTCCACTCTCTCTTTTCCCTCTCTCTTCACTGTCCTGTCTCTTTTCCCTGGAACTTCTCTTTTCCCTCTTTTCCCCTGCTTGTCTCTTTCCCCTCTTTCCCCTCTCCTGTGCCTGTCACCTCTCTTCATTCGGTGTGTAGATTTCCCACTTGCACTCACCTCTCTCTTTTCCTTCTCTTTTCATCAACTCTGTCTTTTCACTCTCTCTTCCCAGTCATGTCTCTTTTCCCTGGACACTCTCTTTTCCCTCTTTTCCTCTGTTTGTCTCTTTCCCCTCTTTCCCCACTCCTGTGTATGTCACCTCTCTTCATTCGGTGTGTAAATGTCCCACGTTCTCTCGCCTCTCTCTTTTCCCTCTCTTTCATCAACTCTCTCTCTTCACTCTCTCCTCCCTGTCCTGTCTCTTTTCCCTGGACACTCTCTTTTCCCCGGACACTCTCTTTTCCCCGGCTTGTCTCTTTCCCCTATTTCCCCTCTCCTGTGCCTGTCACCTCTCTTCATTCGGTGTGTAGATTTCCCACTTCCACTCGCCTCTCTCTTTTCCCTCTCATTCATCAACTCTCTCTCTCTTCACTCTCTCTTCCCTGTCCTGTCTCTTTTCCCTGGACACTCTCTTTTCCCTCTTTTCCCCTGCTTGACTCTTTCCCCTCTTTCCCCTCTCCTGTGTCGGTCACCTCTCTTCATTCGGTGTGTAAATGTCCCACGTTCTCTCGCCTCTCTCTTTCCCCTCTCATTCATCAACTCTGTCTTTTCACTCTCTCTTCCCAGTCATGTCTCTTTTCCCTGGAATTTCTCTTTTCCCTCTTTTCCTCTGTTTGTCTCTTTCCCCTCTTTCCCCTCTCCTGTGTCGGTCACCTCTCTTCATTCGCTGTGTAGATTTCCCACTTTCACTCGCCTCTCTTTTTTCCCTCTCATTCATCCACTCTCTCTCTTCACTCTCTCTTCCCTGTCCTGTCTCTTTTACCTGGAATTTCTCTTTTCCGTCTTTTCCCCTGCTTGTCTCTTTTCCCTCTTTCCCCTCTCCTGTGTCTGTCACCTCACTTCATTCGGTGTGTAGATTTCCCACTTTCACTCGCCTCTCTCTTTTCCGTCTCATTCATCAACTCTCTCTCTTCACTCTCTCCTCCCTGTCCTGTCTCTTTTCCCTGGACACTCTCTTTTCCCCGGCTTGTCTCTTTCCCCTCTTTCCCCTCTCCTGTGTCTGTCACCTCACTTCACTCGGTGTCTACTTTTCCCCGCTTTCACTCGCCTCTCTCTTTTCCCTCTCATTCATCAACTCTCTCTATCTTCACTCTCTCTTCCCTGTCCTGTCTCTTTTCCCTGGACACTCTCTTTTCCCTCTTTTCCCCGGCTTGTCTCTTTCCCCTATTTCCCCTCTCCTGTGCCTGTCACCTCTCTTCATTCGGTGTGTAGATTTCCCACTTTCACTCGCCTCTCTCTTTTCCCTCTCATTCCTGAAATCTCTCTTTTCCCTTGCCTGTCGCTTTTCCCTCTTTTGCCTTTTCTCCATGAACTCTTCCCTCTTTACCCTCAGCAGTCACTTTCCCCTGCTTTCCCTCAACTCCCTCTTTTCCACCTTTTCCCTCGCTTGTCTCTTTTCCCTGTTTCCCCTCGCCTGTCTCTCTCACCTCTGTTCTCTCGGCGTTCTTTTCCCCCGCTTTCACTCGCCTTCCTCTATTCCCTCCCTTTCCTCCACTCTCTCTTTTCCCTCTCTCTTCACTGTCCTGTCTCTTTTCCCTGGAACTTCTCTTTTCCCTCTTTTCCTCTGTTTGTCTCTTTCCCCTCTTTCCCCTCTCCTGTGTCGGTCACCTCTCTTCATTCGGTGTGTAGATTTCCCACTTCCACTCGCCTCTCTCTTTTCCCTCTCATTCATCAACTCTCCCTATCTTCACTCTCTCTTCCCTGTCCTGTGTGTTTTCCCTGGACACTCTCTTTTCCCTCTTTTCCCCGGCTTGTCTCTTTCCCCTATTTCCCCTCTCCTGTGTCGGTCACCTCTCTTCATTCGGTGTGTAGATTTCCCACTTTCTCTCGCCTCTCTCTTTTCCCTCTCATTCATCAGCTCTCCCTTTTCACTCTCTCTTCCCAGTCATGTCTCTTTTCCCTGGACACTCTATTTTCCCTCTTTTCCCCGGCTTGTCTCTTTCCGCTATTTCCCCTCTCCTGTGTCTGTCACCTCTCTTCACTCGGTGTCTACTTTTCCCTGCTTTCACTCGCCTCTCTCTTTCCCCTCTCATTCATCAACTCTCTCTCTTCACTCTCTCCTCCCTGTCCTGTCTCTTTTCCCTGGACACTCTCTTTTCCCCGGACACTCTCTTTTCCCCGGCTTGTCTCTTTCCCCTCTTTCCCCTCTCCTGTGTCGGTCACCTCTCTTCACTCGGTGTGTAGATTTCCCACTTTCACTCGCCTCTCTCTTTTCCCTCTCATTCATCAACTCTCCCTTCCTTCACTCTCTCTTCCCTGTCCTGTCTCTTTTCCCTGGACACTCTCTTTTCCCTCTTTTCCCCTGCTTGTCTCTGTCCCCTCTTTCCCCTCTCCTGTGTCGGTCACCTCTCTTCATTCGGTGTGTAGATTTCCCACTTCCACTCGCCTCTCTCTTTCCCCTCTCATTCATCAACTCTCTCTCTTCACTCTCTCTTCCCTGTCCTGTCTCTTTTCCCTGGACACTCTCTTTTCCCTCTTTTCCCCTGCTTGTCTCTGTCCCCTCTTTCCCCTCTCCTGTGTCGGTCACCTCTCTTCATTCGGTGTGTAGATTTCCCACTTCCACTCGCCTCTCTCTTTTCCCTCTCATTCATCAACTCTCTCTCTTCACTCTCTCTTCCATGTCCTGTGTGTTTTCCCTGGACACTCTCTTTTCCCTCTTTTCCCCGGCTTGTCTCTTTCCCCTATTTCCCCTCTCCTGTGCCTGTCACCTCTCTTCATTCGGTGTGTAGATTTCCTACTTTCACTCGCCTCTCTCTTTTCCGTCTCATTCATCAACTCTCTCTCTTCACTCTCTCTTCCCTGTCCTGTCTCTTTTCCCTGGACACACTATTTTCCCTCTTTTCCCCGGCTTGTCTCTTTCCGCTATTTCCCCTCTCCTGTGCGTGTCACCTCTCTTCACTCGGTGTCTACTTTTCCCTGCTTTCACTCGCCTCTCTCTTTTCCCTCTCATTCATCAACTCTCTCTCTTCACTCTCTCCTCCCTGTCCTGTCTCTTTTCCCTGGAACTTCTCTTTACCCTCTTTTCCTCTGTTTGTCTCTTTCCCCTCTTTCCCCTCTCCTGTGTCGGTCACCTCTCTTCATTCGGTGTGTAGATTTCCCACTTCCACTCGCCTCTCTTTTTTCCCTCTCATTCATCCACTCTCTTTCTTCACTCTCTCTTCCCAGTCATGTCTCTTTTACCTGGAATTTCTCTTTTCCCTCTTTTCCCCTGCTTGTCTCTTTTCCCTCTTTCCCCTCTCCTGTGTCTGTCACCTCACTTCATTCGGTGTGTAGATTTCCCACTTTCACTCGCCTCTCTCTTTTCCGTCTCATTCATCAACTCTCTCTCTTCACTCTCTCCTCCCTGTCCTGTCTCTTTTCCCTGGACACTCTCTTTTCCCCGGCTTGTCTCTTTCCCCTCTTTCCCCTCTCCTGTGTCTGTCACCTCACTTCACTCGGTGTCTACTTTTCCCCGCTTTCACTCGCCTCTCTCTTTTCCCTCTCATTCATCAACTCTCTCTATCTTCACTCTCTCTTCCCTGTCCTGTCTCTTTTCCCTGGACACTCTCTTTTCCCTCTTTTCCCCGGCTTGTCTCTTTCCGCTATTTCCCCTCTCCTTGCCTGTCACCTCTCTTCATTCGGTGTGTAGATTTCCCACTTTCACTCGCCTCTCTCTTTTCCCTCTCATTCCTGAAATCTCTCTTTTCCCTTGCCTGTCGCTTTTCCCTCTTTTGCCTTTTCTCCATGAACTCTTCCCTCTTTACCCTCAGCAGTCACTTTCCCCTGCTTTCCCTCAACTCCCTCTTTTCCACCTTTTCCGTCGCTTGTCTCTTTTCCCTGTTTCCCCTCGCCTGTCTCTCTCACCTCTGTTCTCTCGGCGTTCTTTTCCCCCGCTTTCACTCGCCTTCCTCTATTCCCTCCCTTTCCTCCACTCTCTCTTTTCCCTCTCTCTTCACTGTCCTGTCTCTTTTCCCTGGAACTTCTCTTTTCCCTCTTTTCCTCTGTTTGTCTCTTTCCCCTCTTTCCCCTCTCCTGTGTCGGTCACCTCTCTTCATTCGGTGTGTAGATTTCCCACTTCCACTCGCCTCTCTCTTTTCCCTCTCATTCATCAACTCTCTCTATCTTCACTCTCTCTTCCCTGTCCTGTGTGTTTTCCCTGGACACTCTCTTTTCCCTCTTTTCCCCGGCTTGTCTCTTTCCCCTATTTCCCCTCTCCTGTGTCGGTCACCTCTCTTCATTCGGTGTGTAGATTTCCCACTTTCTCTCGCCTCTCTCTTTTCCCTCTCATTCATCAGCTCTCCCTTTTCACTCTCTCTTCCCAGTCATGTCTCTTTTCCCTGGACACTCTATTTTCCCTCTTTTCCCCGGCTTGTCTCTTTCCGCTATTTCCCCTCTCCTGTGTCTGTCACCTCTCTTCACTCGGTGTCTACTTTTCCCTGCTTTCACTCGCCTCTCTCTTTCCCCTCTCATTCATCAACTCTCTCTCTTCACTCTCTCCTCCCTGTCCTGTCTCTTTTCCCTGGACACTCTCTTTTCCCCGGACACTCTCTTTTCCCCGGCTTGTCTCTTTCCCCTCTTTCCCCTCTCCTGTGTCGGTCACCTCTCTTCACTCGGTGTGTAGATTTCCCACTTTCACTCGCCTCTCTCTTTTCCCTCTCATTCATCAACTCTCCCTTCCTTCACTCTCTCTTCCCTGTCCTGTCTCTTTTCCCTGGACACTCTCTTTTCCCTCTTTTCCCCTGCTTGTCTCTGTCCCCTCTTTCCCCTCTCCTGTGTCGGTCACCTCTCTTCATTCGGTGTGTAGATTTCCCACTTCCACTCGCCTCTCTCTTTCCCCTCTCATTCATCAACTCTCTCTCTTCACTCTCTCTTCCCTGTCCTGTCTCTTTTCCCTGGACACTCTCTTTTCCCTCTTTTCCCCTGCTTGTCTCTGTCCCCTCTTTCCCCTCTCCTGTGTCGGTCACCTCTCTTCATTCGGTGTGTAGATTTCCCACTTCCACTCGCCTCTCTCTTTTCCCTCTCATTCATCAACTCTCTCTCTTCACTCTCTCTTCCCTGTCCTGTGTGTTTTCCCTGGACACTCTCTTTTCCCTCTTTTCCCCGGCTTGTCTCTTTCCCCTATTTCCCCTCTCCTGTGCCTGTCACCTCTCTTCATTCGGTGTGTAGATTTCCTACTTTCACTCGCCTCTCTCTTTTCCGTCTCATTCATCAACTCTCTCTCTTCACTCTCTCTTCCCTGTCCTGTCTCTTTTCCCTGGACACTCTATTTTCCCTCTTTTCCCCGGCTTGTCTCTTTCCGCTATTTCCCCTCTCCTGTGCGTGTCACCTCTCTTCACTCGGTGTCTACTTTTCCCTGCTTTCACTCGCCTCTCTCTTTTCCCTCTCATTCATCAACTCTCTCTCTTCACTCTCTCCTCCCTGTCCTGTCTCTTTTCCCTGGACACTCTCTTTTCCCCGGACACTCTCTTTTCCCTCTTTTCCCCTGCTTGTCTCTGTCCCCTCTTTCCCCTCTTCTGCGTCGGTCACCTCTCTTAACTCGCTGTGTAAATGTCCCACTTTCTCTCGCCTCTCTCTTTCCCCTCTCATTCATCAACTCTCTCTTTTCACTCTCTCTTCCCAGTCATGTCTCTTTTCTCTGGACACTCTCTTTTCCCCGGACACTCTCTTTTCCCCGGCTTGTCTCTTTCCCCTCTTTCCCCTCTCCTGTGTCGGTCACCTCTCTTCACTCGGTGTGTAGATTTCCCGCTTTCACTCGCCTCTCTCTTTCCCCTCTCATTCATCAACTCTCTCTATCTTCACTCTCTCTTCCCTGTCCTGTGTCTTTTCCCTGGACACTCTCTTTTCCCTCATTTCCCCTGCTTGTCTCTTTCCCCTCTTTCCCCTCTCCTGTGTCTGTCACCTCACTTCACTCGGTGTCTACTTTTCCCCGCTTTCACTCGCCTCTCTCTTTTCCCTCTCATTCATCAACTCTCTCTATCTTCACTCTCTCTTCCCTGTCCTGTCTCTTTTCCCTGGACACTCTCTTTTCCCTCTTTTCCCCGGCTTGTCTCTTTCCCCTATTTCCCCTCTCCTGTGCCTGTCACCTCTCTTCATTCGGTGTGTAGATTTCCCACTTTCACTCGCCTCTCTCTTTTCCCTCTCATTCCTGAAATCTCTCTTTTCCCTTGCCTGTCGCTTTTCCCTCTTTTGCCTTTTCTCCATGAACTCTTCCCTCTTTACCCTCAGCAGTCACTTTCCCCTGCTTTCCCTCAACTCCCTCTTTTCCACCTTTTCCCTCGCTTGTCTCTTTCCCCTGTTTCCCCTCGCCTGTCTCTCTCACCTCTGTTCTCTCGGCGTTCTTTTCCCCCGCTTTCACTCGCCTTCCTCTATTCCCTCCCTTTCCTCCACTCTCTCTTTTCCCTCTCTCTTCACTGTCCTGTCTCTTTTCCCTGGAACTTCTCTTTTCCCTCTTTTCCCCTGCTTGTCTCTTTCCCCTCTTTCCCCTCTCCTGTGTCGGTCACCTCTCTTCATTCGGTGTGTAGATTTCCCACTTCCACTCGCCTCTCTCTTTTCCCTCTCATTCATCAACTCTCTCTATCTTCACTCTCTCTTCCCTGTCCTGTGTGTTTTCCCTGGACACTCTCTTTTCCCTCTTTTCCCCGGCTTGTCTCTTTCCCCTATTTCCCCTCTCCTGTGTCGGTCACCTCTCTTCATTCGGTGTGTAGATTTCCCACTTTCTCTCGCCTCTCTCTTTTCCCTCTCATTCATCAGCTCTCCCTTTTCACTCTCTCTTCCCAGTCATGTCTCTTTTCCCTGGACACTCTATTTTCCCTCTTTTCCCCGGCTTGTCTCTTTCCGCTATTTCCCCTCTCCTGTGTCTGTCACCTCTCTTCACTCGGTGTCTACTTTTCCCTGCTTTCACTCGCCTCTCTCTTTCCCCTCTCATTCATCAACTCTCTCTCTTCACTCTCTCCTCCCTGTCCTGTCTCTTTTCCCTGGACACTCTCTTTTCCCCGGACACTCTCTTTTCCCCGGCTTGTCTCTTTCCCCTCTTTCCCCTCTCCTGTGTCGGTCACCTCTCTTCACTCGGTGTGTAGATTTCCCACTTTCACTCGCCTCTCTCTTTTCCCTCTCATTCATCAACTCTCCCTTCCTTCACTCTCTCTTCCCTGTCCTGTCTCTTTTCCCTGGACACTCTCTTTTCCCTCTTTTCCCCTGCTTGTCTCTGTCCCCTCTTTCCCCTCTCCTGTGTCGGTCACCTCTCTTCATTCGGTGTGTAGATTTCCCACTTCCACTCGCCTCTCTCTTTCCCCTCTCATTCATCAACTCTCTCTCTTCACTCTCTCTTCCCTGTCCTGTCTCTTTTCCCTGGACACTCTCTTTTCCCTCTTTTCCCCTGCTTGTCTCTGTCCCCTCTTTCCCCTCTCCTGTGTCGGTCACCTCTCTTCATTCGGTGTGTAGATTTCCCACTTCCACTCGCCTCTCTCTTTTCCCTCTCATTCATCAACTCTCTCTCTTCACTCTCTCTTCCCTGTCCTGTGTGTTTTCCCTGGACACTCTCTTTTCCCTCTTTTCCCCGGCTTGTCTCTTTCCCCTATTTCCCCTCTCCTGTGCCTGTCACCTCTCTTCATTCGGTGTGTAGATTTCCTACTTTCACTCGCCTCTCTCTTTTCCGTCTCATTCATCAACTCTCTCTCTTCACTCTCTCTTCCCTGTCCTGTCTCTTTTCCCTGGACACTCTATTTTCCCTCTTTTCCCCGGCTTGTCTCTTTCCGCTATTTCCCCTCTCCTGTGCGTGTCACCTCTCTTCACTCGGTGTCTACTTTTCCCTGCTTTCACTCGCCTCTCTCTTTTCCCTCTCATTCATCAACTCTCTCTCTTCACTCTCTCCTCCCTGTCCTGTCTCTTTTCCCTGGACACTCTCTTTTCCCCGGACACTCTCTTTTCCCTCTTTTCCCCTGCTTGTCTCTGTCCCCTCTTTCCCCTCTTCTGCGTCGGTCACCTCTCTTAACTCGCTGTGTAAATGTCCCACTTTCTCTCGCCTCTCTCTTTCCCCTCTCATTCATCAACTCTCTCTTTTCACTCTCTCTTCCCAGTCATGTCTCTTTTCTCTGGACACTCTCTTTTCCCCGGACACTCTCTTTTCCCCGGCTTGTCTCTTTCCCCTCTTTCCCCTCTCCTGTGTCGGTCACCTCTCTTCACTCGGTGTGTAGATTTCCCGCTTTCACTCGCCTCTCTCTTTCCCCTCTCATTCATCAACTCTCTCTATCTTCACTCTCTCTTCCCTGTCCTGTCTCTTTTCCCTGGACACTCTCTTTTCCCTCATTTCCCCTGCTTGTCTCTTTCCCCTCTTTCCCCTCTCCTGTGTCTGTCACCTCACTTCACTCGGTGTCTACTTTTCCCCGCTTTCACTCGCCTCTCTCTTTTCCCTCTCATTCATCAACTCTCTCTATCTTCACTCTCTCTTCCCTGTCCTGTCTCTTTTCCCTGGACACTCTCTTTTCCCTCTTTTCCCCGGCTTGTCTCTTTCCCCTATTTCCCCTCTCCTGTGCCTGTCACCTCTCTTCATTCGGTGTGTAGATTTCCCACTTTCACTCGCCTCTCTCTTTTCCCTCTCATTCCTGAAATCTCTCTTTTCCCTTGCCTGTCGCTTTTCCCTCTTTTGCCTTTTCTCCATGAACTCTTCCCTCTTTACCCTCAGCAGTCACTTTCCCCTGCTTTCCCTCAACTCCCTCTTTTCCACCTTTTCCCTCGCTTGTCTCTTTCCCCTGTTTCCCCTCGCCTGTCTCTCTCACCTCTGTTCTCTCGGCGTTCTTTTCCCCCGCTTTCACTCGCCTTCCTCTATTCCCTCCCTTTCCTCCACTCTCTCTTTTCCCTCTCTCTTCACTGTCCTGTCTCTTTTCCCTGGAACTTCTCTTTTCCCTCTTTTCCCCTGCTTGTCTCTTTCCCCTCTTTCCCCTCTCCTGTGTCGGTCACCTCTCTTCATTCGGTGTGTAGATTTCCCACTTTCACTCGCCTCTCTCTTTTCCCTCTCATTCATCAACTCTCTCTCTTCTCTCTCTCTTCCCTGTCCTGTCTCTTTTCCCTGGACACTCTATTTTCCCTCTTTTCCCCGGCTTGTCTCTTTCCGCTATTTCCCCTCTCCTGTGCCTGTCACCTCTCTTCACTCGCTGTGTAAATTTCCCACTTTCTCTCGCCTCTCTCTTTTCCCTCTCATTCATCAACTCTCCCTTCTCACTCTCTCTTCCCTGTCCTGTCTCTTTTCCCTGGACACTCTCTTTTCCCCGGACACTCCCTTTTCCCCTGCTTGTCTCTGTCCCCTCTTTCCCCTCTCCTGTGTCGGTCACCTCTCTTCATTCGGTGTGTAGATTTCCCACTTCCACTCGCCTCTCTCTTTTCCCTCTCATTCATCAACTCTCTCTCTTCACTCTCTCTTCCCTGTCCTGTCTCTTTTCCCTGGACACTCTCTTTTCCCTCTTTTCCCCTGCTTGACTCTTTCCCCTCTTTCCCCTCTCCTGTGTCGGTCACCTCTCTTCATTCGGTGTGTAAATGTCCCACGTTCTCTCGCCTCTCTCTTTCCCCTCTCATTCATCAACTCTGTCTTTTCACTCTCTCTTCCCAGTCATGTCTCTTTTCCCTGGAATTTCTCTTTTCCCTCTTTTCCTCTGTTTGTCTCTTTCCCCTCTTTCCCCTCTCCTGTGTCGGTCACCTCTCTTCATTCGGTGTGTAGATTTCCCACTTCCACTCGCCTCTCTCTTTTCCCTCTCATTCATCAACTCTCTCTCTTCACTCTCTCTTCCCAGTCATGTCTCTTTTACCTGGAATTTCTCTTTTCCGTCTTTTCCCCTGCTTGTCTCTTTTCCCTCTTTCCCCTCTCCTGTGTCTGTCACCTCACTTCATTCGGTGTGTAGATTTCCCACTTTCACTCGCCTCTCTCTTTTCCGTCTCATTCATCAACTCTCTCTCTTCACTCTCTCCTCCCTGTCCTGTCTCTTTTCCCTGGACACTCTCTTTTCCCCGGCTTGTCTCTTTCCCCTCTTTCCCCTCTCCTGTGTCTGTCACCTCACTTCACTCGGTGTCTACTTTTCCCCGCTTTCACTCGCCTCTCTCTTTTCCCTCTCATTCATCAACTCTCTCTATCTTCACTCTCTCTTCCCTGTCCTGTGTGTTTTCCCTGGACACTCTCTTTTCCCTCTTTTCCCCGGCTTGTCTCTTTCCCCTATTTCCCCTCTCCTGTGCCTGTCACCTCTCTTCATTCGGTGTGTAGATTTCCCACTTTCTCTCGCCTCTCTCTTTTCCCTCTCATTTATCAGCTCTCCCTTTTCACTCTCTCTTCCCAGTCATGTCTCTTTTCCCTGGACACTCTATTTTCCCTCTTTTCCCCGGCTTGTCTCTTTCCGCTATTTCCCCTCTCCTGTGCCTGTCACCTCTCTTCACTCGGTGTCTACTTTTCCCTGCTTTCACTCGCCTCTCTCTTTCCCCTCTCATTCATCAACTCTGTCTTTTCACTCTCTCTTCCCAGTCATGTCTCTTTTCCCTGGAATTTCTCTTTTCCCTCTTTTCCCCGGCTTGTCTCTTTCCCCTCTTTCCCCTCTCCTGTGTCTGTCACCTCTCTTCACTCGGTGTCTACTTTTCCCTGCTTTCACTCGCCTCTGTCTTTCCCCTCTCATTCATCAACTCTCTCTCTTCACTCTCTCCTCCCTGTCCCGTCTCTTTTCCCTGGACACTCTCTTTTCCCCGGACACTCTCTTTTCCCCGGCTTGTCTCTTTCCCCTCTTTCCCCTCTCCTGTGTCGGTCACCTCTCTTCACTCGGTGTGTAGATTTCCCACTTTCACTCGCCTCTCTCTTTTCCCTCTCAGTCATCAACTCTCCCTTCCTTCACTCTCTCTTCCCTGTCCTGTCTCTTTTCCCTGGACACACTCTTTTCCTTCTTTTCCCCTGCTTGTCTCTGTCCCCTCTTTCCCCTCTCCTGTGTCGGTCACCTCTCTTCATTCGGTGTGTAGATTTCCCACTTCCACTCGCCTCTCTCTTTCCCCTCTCATTCATCAACTCCCTCTCTTCACTCTCTCTTCCCTGTCCTGTCTCTTTTCCCTGGACACTCTCTTTTCCCTCTTTTCCCCTGCTTGTCTCTGTCCCCTCTTTCCCCTCTCCTGTGTCGGTCACCTCTCTTCATTCGGTGTGTAGATTTCCCACTTCCACTCGCCTCTCTCTTTTCCCTCTCATTCATCAACTCTCTCTCTTCACTCTCTCTTCCCTGTCCTGTGTGTTTTCCCTGGACACTCTCTTTTCCCTCTTTTCCCCGGCTTGTCTCTTTCCCCTATTTCCCCTCTCCTGTGCCTGTCACCTCTCTTCACTCGGGGTGTAAATTTCCCACTTTCTCTCGCCTCTCTCTTTTCCCTCTCATTCATCAGCTCTCCCTTTTCACTCTCTCTTCCCAGTCATGTCTCTTTTCTCTGGACACTCTCTTTTCCCCGGACACTCTCTTTTCCCCGGCTTGTCTCTTTCCCCTTTTTCCCCTCTCCTGTGCCTGTCACCTCTCTTCACTCGGTGTCTACTTTTCCCTGCTTTCACTCGCCTCTCTCTTTTCCCTCTCATTCATCCACTCTCTCTTTTCACTCTCTCTTCCCAGTCATGTCTCTTTTCCCTGGAATTTCTCTTTTCCCTCTTTTCCCCGGCTTGTCCCTTTCCCCTCTTTCCCCTCTCCTGTGTCTGTCACCTCTCTTCACTCGGTGTCTACTTTTCCCTGCTTTCACTCGCCTCTCTCTTTCCCCTCTCATTCATCAACTCTCTCTCTTCACTCTCTCCTCCCTGTCCTGTCTCTTTTCCCTGGACACTCTCTTTTCCCCGGACACTCTCTTTTCCCCGGCTTGTCTCTTTCCCCTCTTCCCCCTCTCCTGTGTCGGTCACCTCTCTTCACTCGGTGTCTACTTTTCCCTGCTTTCACTCGCCTCTCTCTTTCCCCTCTCATTCTTCCACACTCTCTCTTCACTCTCTCTTCCCAGTCATGTCTCTTTTCCCTGGACACTCTCTTTTCCCTCTTTTCCCCGGCTTGTCTCTGTCCCCTCTTTCCCCTCTCCTGTGTCGGTCACCTCTCTTCATTCGGTGTGTAGATTTCCCACTTCCACTCGCCTCTCTCTTTTCCCTCTCATTCATCAACTCTCTCTCTTTACTCTCTCTTCCCTGTCCTGTCTCTTTTCCCTGGACACTCTATTTTCCCTCTTTTCCCCGGCTTGTCTCTTTCCGCTATTTCCCCTCTCCTGTGCCTGTCACCTCTCTTCACTCGGTGTCTACTTTTCCCTGCTTTCACTCGCCTCTCTCTTTCCCCTCTCATTCATCAACTCTCTCTTTTCACTCTCTCTTCCCAGTCATGTCTCTTTTCCCTGGAATTTCTCTTTTCCCTCTTTTCCCCGGCTTGTCTCTTTCCCCTCTTTCCCCTCTCCTGTGTCTGTCACCTTTCTTCACTCGGTGTCTACTTTTCCCCGCTTTCACTCGCCTCTCTCTTTTCCCTCTCATTCATCAACTCTCTCTCTTCACTCTCTCCTCCCTGTCCTGTCTCTTTTCCCTGGACACTCTCTTTTCCCCGGACACTCTCTTTCCCTCGGCTTGTCTCTTTCCCCTCTTCCCCCTCTCCTGTGTCGGTCACCTCTCTTCACTCGGTGTCTACTTTTCCCTGCTTTCACTCGCCTCTCTCTTTTCCCTCTCATTCATCAACTCTCTCTCTTCACTCTCTCTTCCCTGTCCTGTCTCTTTTCCCTGGACACTCTCTTTTCCCTCTTTTCCCCTGCTTGACTCTTTCCCCTCTTTCCCCTCTCCTGTGTCGGTCACCTCTCTTCATTCGGTGTGTAAATGTCCCACGTTCTCTCGCCTCTCTCTTTCCCCTCTCATTCATCAACTCTGTCTTTTCACTCTCTCTTCCCAGTCATGTCTCTTTTCCCTGGAATTTCTCTTTTCCCTCTTTTCCCCTGCTTGTCTCTTTCCCCTCTTTCCCCTCTCCTGTGTCTGTCACGTCACTTCACTCGGTGTCTACTTTTCCCCGCTTTCACTCGCCTCTCTCTTTTCCCTCTCATTCATCAACTCTCTCTATCTTCACTCTCTCTTCCCTGTCCTGTGTGTTTTCCCTGGACACTCTCTTTTCCCTCTTTTCCCCGGCTTGTCTCTTTCCCCTATTTCCCCTCTCCTGTGCCTGTCACCTCTCTTCACTCGGTGTGTAGATTTCCCACTTTCACTCGCCTCTCTCTTTTCCCTCTCATTCCTGAAATCTCTCTTTTCCCTTGCCTGTCGCTTTTCCCTCTTTTGCCTTTTCTCCATGAACTCTTCCCTCTTTACCCTCAGCAGTCACTTTCCCCTGCATTCCCTCAACTCCCTCTTTTCTACCTTTTCTCTCGCTTGTCTCTTTTGCCTGTTTCCCCTCGCCTGTCTCTCTCACCTCTGTTCTCTCGGCGTTCTTTTCCCCCGCTTTCACTCGCCTTCCTCTATTCCCTCCCTTTCCTCCACTCTCTCTTTTCCCTCTCTCTTCACTGTCCTGTCTCTTTTCCCTGGAACTTCTCTTTTCCCTGTTTTCCTCTGTTTGTCTCTTTCCCCTCTTTCCCCTCTCCTGTGTCGGTCACCTCTCTTCATTCGGTGTGTAGATTTCCCACTTCCACTCGCCTCTCTCTTTTCCCTCTCATTCATCAACTCTCTCTCTCTTCACTCTCTCTTCCCTGTCCTGTCTCTTTTCCCTGGACACTCTATTTTCCCTCTTTTCCCCGGCTTGTCTCTTTCCGCTATTTCCCCTCTCCTGTGCCTGTCACCTCTCTTCACTCGGGGTGTAAATTTCCCACTTTCTCTCGCCTCTCTCTTTTCCCTCTCATTCATCAGCTCTCCCTTTTCACTCTCTGTTCTCAGTCATGTCTCTTTTCTCTGGACACTCTCTTTTCCCCGGACACTCTCTTTTCCCCGGCTTGTCTCTTTCCCCTTTTTCCCCTCTCCTGTGCCTGTCACCTCTCTTCACTCGGTGTCTACTTTTCCCTGCTTTCACTCGCCTCTCTCTTTCCCCTCTCATTCATCAACTCTCTCTTTTCACTCTCTCTTCCCAGTCATGTCTCTTTTCCCTGGAATTTCTCTTTTCCCTCTTTTCCCCGGCTTGTCCCTTTCCCCTCTTTCCCCTCTCCTGTGTCTGTCACCTCTCTTCACTCGGTGTCTACTTTTCCCCGCTTTCACTCGCCTCTCTCTTTCCCCTCTCATTCATCAACTCTCTCTCTTCACTCTCTCCTCCCTGTCCTGTCTCTTTTCCCTGGACACTCTCTTTTCCCCGGACACTCTCTTTTCCTCGGCTTGTCTCTTTCCCCTCTTTCCCCTCTCCTGTGTCGGTCACCTCTCTTCACTCGGTGTGTAGATTTCCCGCTTTCACTCGCCTCTCTCTTTTCCCTCTCATTCATCAACTCTCTCTATCTTCACTCTCTCTTCCCTGTCCTGTGTCTTTTCCCTGGACACTCTCTTTTCCCTCATTTCCCCTGCTTGTCTCTTTCCCCTATTTCCCCTCTCCTGTGCCTGTCACCTCTCTTCATTCGGTGTGTAGATTTCCCACTTCCACTCGCCTCTCTCTTTTCCCTCTCAGTCATCAACTCTCTCTCTTCACTCTCTCTTCCCTGTCCTGTCTCTTTTCCCTGGACACTCTCTTTTCCCTCTTTTCCCCTGCTTGTCTCTGTCCCCTCTTTCCCCTCTCCTGTGTCGGTCACCTCTCTTCATTCGGTGTGTAGATTTCCCACTTCCACTCGCCTCTCTCTTTTCCCTCTCATTCATCAACTCTCTCTCTTCACTCTCTCTTCCCTGTCCTGTCTCTTTTCCCTGGACACTCTATTTTCCCTCTTTTCCCCGGCTTGTCTCTTTCCGCTATTTCCCCTCTCCTGTGCCTGTCACCTCTCTTCACTCGGTGTCTACTTTTCCCTGCTTTCACTCGCCTCTCTCTTTCCCCTCTCATTCATCAACTCTCTCTTTTCGCTCTCTCTTTCCAGTCATGTCTCTTTTCCCTGGAATTTCTCTTTTCCCTCTTTTCCCCGGCTTGTCTCTTTCCCCTCTTTCCCCTCTCCTGTGTCTGTCACCTCTCTTCACTCGGTGTCTACTTTTCCCTGCTTTCACTCGCCTCTCTCTTTCCCCTCTCATTCATCAACTCTCTCTCTTCACTCTCTCCTCCCTGTCCTGTCTCTTTTCCCTGGACACTCTCTTTTCCCCGGACACTCTCTTTTCCCCGGCTTGTCTCTTTCCCCTCTTCCCCCTCTCCTGTGTCGGTCACCTCTCTTCACTCGGTGTCTACTTTTCCCTGCTTTCACTCGACTCTCTCTTTCCCCTCTCATTCATCCACTCTCTCTCTTCACTCTCTCTTCCCAGTCATGTCTCTTTTCCCTGGAATTTCTCTTTTCCCTCTTTTCCCCGGCTTGTCTCTTTCCCCTCTTTCCCCTCTCCTGTGTCTGTCACCTCACTTCATTCGGTGTGTAGATTTCCCACTTTCACTCGCCTCTCTCTTTTCCGTCTCATTCATCCACTCTCTCTCTTCACTCTCTCTTCCCTGTACTGTGTCTTTTCCCTGGACACTCTCTTTTCCCTCTTTTCCCCGGCTTGTCTCTTTCCCCTCTTTCCCCTCTCCTGTGCCTGTCACCTCTCTTCATTCGGTGTGTAGATTTCCCACTTTCACTCGCCTCTCTCTTTTCCCTCTCATTCCTGAAATCTCTCTTTTCCCTTGCCTGTCGCTTTTCCCTCTTTTGCCTTTTCTCCATGAACTCTTCCCTCTTCACCCTCAGCAGTCACTTTCCCCTGCTTTCCCTCAACTCCCTCTTTTCCACCTTTTCCCTCGCTTGTCTCTTTTCCCTGTTTCCCCTCGCCTGTCTCTCTCACCTCTGTTCTCTCGGCGTTCTTTTCCCCCGCTTTCACTCGCCTTCCTCTATTCCCTCCCTTTCCTCCACTCTCTCTTTTCCCTCTCTCTTCACTGTCCTGTCTCTTTTCCCTGGACTCTCTCTTTTCCCCCACTAGTCTCTTTCCCCTCTTTCCCCTCTCCTGTGTCTGTCACCTCTCTTCACTCGGTGTCTACTTTTCCCCACTTTGACTCGCCTCTCTCTTTTACCTCTCAGTCATCAACTCTCTCTCTTCACTCTCTCTTCCCTGTCCTGTCTCTTTTCCCTGGACACTCTCTTTTCCCTCTTTTCCCCTGCTTGTCTCTGTCCCCTCTTTCCCCTCTCCTGTGTCGGTCACCTCTCTTCATTCGGTGTGTAGATTTCCCACTTCCACTCGCCTCTCTCTTTTCCCTCTCATTCATCAACTCTCTCTCTTTACTCTCTCTTCCCTGTCCTGTCTCTTTTCCCTGGACACTCTATTTTCCCTCTTTTCCCCGGCTTGTCTCTTTCCGCTATTTCCCCTCTCCTGTGCCTGTCACCTCTCTTCACTCGGTGTCTACTTTTCCCTGCTTTCACTCGCCTCTCTCTTTCCCCTCTCATTCATCAACTCTCTCTTTTCGCTCTCTCTTTCCAGTCATGTCTCTTTTCCCTGGAATTTCTCTTTTCCCTCTTTTCCCCGGCTTGTCTCTTTCCCCTCTTTCCCCTCTCCTGTGTCTGTCACCTCTCTTCACTCGGTGTCTACTTTTCCCTGCTTTCACTCGCCTCTCTCTTTCCCCTCTCATTCATCAACTCTCTCTCTTCACTCTCTCCTCCCTGTCCTGTCTCTTTTCCCTGGACACTCTCTTTTCCCCGGACACTCTCTTTTCCCCGGCTTGTCTCTTTCCCCTCTTCCCCCTCTCCTGTGTCGGTCACCTCTCTTCACTCGGTGTCTACTTTTCCCTGCTTTCACTCGCCTCTCTCTTTCCCCTCTCATTCATCCACTCTCTCTCTTCACTCTCTCTTCCCAGTCATGTCTCTTTTCCCTGGAATTTCTCTTTTCCCTCTTTTCCCCGGCTTGTCTCTTTCCCCTCTTTCCCCTCTCCTGTGTCTGTCACCTTTCTTCACTCGGTGTCTACTTTTCCCCGCTTTCACTCGCCTCTCTCTTTTCCCTCTCATTCATCAACTCTCTCTCTCTTCACTCTCTCTTCCCTGTCCTGTCTCTTTTCCCTGGACACTCTCTTTTCCCTCTTTTCCCCTGCTTGTCTCTGTCCCCTCTTTACCCTCTCCTGTGTCGGTCACCTCTCTACACTCGCTGTGTAAATGTCCCACTTTCTCTCGCCTCTCTCTTTCCCCTCTCATTCATCAACTCTCTCTTTTCACTCTCTCTTCCCAGTCATGTCTCTTTTCTCTGGACACTCTCTTTTCCCCGGACACTCTCTTTTCCCCGGCTTGTCTCTTTCCCCTCTTTCCCCTCTCCTGTGTCTGTCACCTCTCTTCACTCGGTGTCTACTTTTCCCTGCTTTCACTCGCCTCTCTCTTTCCCCTCTCATTCATCAACTCTCTCTTTTCACTCTCTCTTCCCAGTCATGTCTCTTTTCCCTGGAATTTCTCTTTTCCCTCTTTTCCCCGGCTTGTCCCTTTCCCCTCTTTCCCCTCTCCTGTGTCTGTCACCTCTCTTCACTCGGTGTCTACTTTTCCCCGCTTTCACTCGCCTCTCTCTTTCCCCTCTCATTCATCAACTCTCTCTCTTCACTCTCTCCTCCCTGTCCTGTCTCTTTTCCCTGGACACTCTCTTTTCCCCGGACACTCTCTTTTCCTCGGCTTGTCTCTTTCCCCTCTTTCCCCTCTCCTGTGTCGGTCACCTCTCTTCACTCGGTGTGTAGATTTCCCGCTTTCACTCGCCTCTCTCTTTCCCCTCTCATTCATCAACTCTCTCTATCTTCACTCTCTCTTCCCTGTCCTGTGTCTTTTCCCTGGACACTCTCTTTTCCCTCGTTTCCCCTGCTTGTCTCTTTCCCCTATTTCCCCTCTCCTGTGCCTGTCACCTCTCTTCATTCGGTGTGTAGATTTCCCACTTCCACTCGCCTCTCTCTTTTCCCTCTCAGTCATCAACTCTCTCTCTTCACTCTCTCTTCCCTGTCCTGTCTCTTTTCCCTGGACACTCTCTTTTCCCTCTTTTCCCCTGCTTGTCTCTGTCCCCTCTTTCCCCTCTCCTGTGTCGGTCACCTCTCTTCATTCGGTGTGTAGATTTCCCACTTCCACTCGCCTCTCTCTTTTCCCTCTCATTCATCAACTCTCTCTCTTTACTCTCTCTTCCCTGTCCTGTCTCTTTTCCCTGGACACTCTATTTTCCCTCTTTTCCCCGGCTTGTCTCTTTCCGCTATTTCCCCTCTCCTGTGCCTGTCACCTCTCTTCACTCGGTGTCTACTTTTCCCTGCTTTCACTCGCCTCTCTCTTTCCCCTCTCATTCATCAACTCTCTCTTTTCGCTCTCTCTTTCCAGTCATGTCTCTTTTCCCTGGAATTTCTCTTTTCCCTCTTTTCCCCGGCTTGTCTCTTTCCCCTCTTTCCCCTCTCCTGTGTCTGTCACCTCTCTTCACTCGGTGTCTACTTTTCCCTGCTTTCACTCGCCTCTCTCTTTCCCCTCTCATTCATCAACTCTCTCTCTTCACTCTCTCCTCCCTGTCCTGTCTCTTTTCCCTGGACACTCTCTTTTCCCCGGACACTCTCTTTTCCCCGGCTTGTCTCTTTCCCCTCTTCCCCCTCTCCTGTGTCGGTCACCTCTCTTCACTCGGTGTCTACTTTTCCCTGCTTTCACTCGACTCTCTCTTTCCCCTCTCATTCATCCACTCTCTCTCTTCACTCTCTCTTCCCAGTCATGTCTCTTTTCCCTGGAATTTCTCTTTTCCCTCTTTTCCCCGGCTTGTCTCTTTCCCCTCTTTCCCCTCTCCTGTGTCTGTCACCTCACTTCATTCGGTGTGTAGATTTCCCACTTTCACTCGCCTCTCTCTTTTCCGTCTCATTCATCCACTCTCTCTCTTCACTCTCTCTTCCCTGTACTGTGTCTTTTCCCTGGACACTCTCTTTTCCCTCATTTCCCCTGCTTGTCTCTTTCCCCTATTTCCCCTCTGCTGTGCCTGTCACCTCTCTTCATTCGGTGTGTAGATTTCCCACTTTCACTCGCCTCTCTCTTTTCCCTCTCATTCCTGAAATCTCTCTTTTCCCTTGCCTGTCGCTTTTCCCTCTTTTGCCTTTTCTCCATGAACTCTTTCCTCTTCACCCTCAGCAGTCACTTTCCCCTGCTTTCCCTCAACTCCCTCTTTTCCACCTTTTCCCTCGCTTGTCTCTTTTCCCTGTTTCCCCTCGCCTGTCTCTCTCACCTCTGTTCTCTCGGCGTTCTTTTCCCCCGCTTTCACTCGCCTTCCTCTATTCCCTCCCTTTCCTCCACTCTCTCTTTTCCCTCTCTCTTCACTGTCCTGTCTCTTTTCCCTGGACTCTCTCTTTTCCCCCACTAGTCTCTTTCCCCTCTTTCCCCTCTCCTGTGTCTGTCACCTCTCTTCACTCGGTGTCTACTTTTCCCCACTTTGACTCGCCTCTCTCTTTTACCTCTCATTCATCAACTCTCTCTCTCTTCATTCTCTTTTCCCTGTCCTGTCTCTTGTCCCTGGAACTTCTCTTTTCCCTCTTTTCCTCTGTTTGTCTCTTTCCCCTCTTTCCCCTCTCCTGTGTCGGTCACCTCTCTTCATTCGGTGTGTAGATTTCCCACTTTCACTCGCCTCTCTCTTTTCCCTCTCTTTCATCAACGCTGTCTTTTCACTCTCTCTTCCCAGTCATGCCTCTTTTCCCTGGAATTTCTCTTTTCCCTCTTTTCCTCTGTTTGTCCCTTTCCCCTCTTTCCCCTCTCCTGTGTCGGTCACCTCTCTTCATTCGGTGTGTAAATGTCCCACGTTCTCTCGCCTCTCTCTTTTCCCTCTCATTCATCAACTCTCTCTCTCTTCACTCTCTCTTCCCTGTCCTGTCTCTTTTCACTGGACACTCTCTTTTCCCCGGACACTCTCTTTTCCCCGGCTTGTCTCTTTCCCCTTTTTCCCCTCTCCTGTGCCTGTCACCTCTCTTCACTCGGTGTCTACTTTTCCCTGCTTTCACTCGCCTCTCTCTTTCCCCTCTCATTCATCAACTCTCTCTTTTCACTCTCTCTTCCCAGTCTTGTCTCTTTTCCCTGGAATTTCTCTTTTCCCTCTTTTCCCCGGCTTGTCCCTTTCCCCTCTTTCCCCTCTCCTGTGTCTGTCACCTCTCTTCACTCGCTGTCTACTTTTCCCCGCTTTCACTCGCCTCTCTCTTTCCCCTCTCATTCATCCACTCTCTCTCTTCACTCTCTCTTCCCTGTACTGTGTCTTTTCCCTGGACACTCTCTTTTCCCTCATTTCCCCTGCTTGTCCCTTTCCCCTCTTTCCCCTCTCCTGTGTCGGTCACCTCTCTTCATTCGGTGTGTAGATTTCCCACTTTCACTCGCCTCTCTCTTTTCCCTCTCATTCCTGAAATCTCTCTTTTCCCTTGCCTGTCGCTTTTCCCTCTTTTGCCTTTTCTCCATGAACTCTTTCCTCTTCACCCTCAGCAGTCACTTTCCCCTGCTTTCCCTCAAGTCCCTCTTTTCCACCTTTTCCCTCGCTTGTCTCTTTTCCCTGTTTCCCCTCGCCTGTCTCTCTCACCTCTGTTCTCTCGGCGTTCTTTTCCCCCGCTTTCACTCGCCTTCCTCTATTCCCTCCCTTTCCTCCACTCTCTCTTTTCCCTCTCTCTTCACTGTCCTGTCTCTTTTCCCTGGACTCTCTCTTTTCCCCCACTAGTCTCTTTCCCCTCTTTCCCCTCTCCTGTGTCTGTCACCTCTCTTCACTCGGTGTCTACTTTTCCCCGCTTTGACTCGCCTCTCTCTTTTACCTCTCATTCATCAACTCTCTCTCTCTTCATTCTCTCTTCCCTGTCCTGTCTCTTGTCCCTGGAACTTCTCTTTTCCCTCTTTTCCTCTGTTTGTCTCTTTCCCCTCTTTCCCCTCTCCTGTGTCGGTCACCTCTCTTCATTCGGTGTGTAGATTTCCCACTTTCACTCGCCTCTCTCTTTTCCCTCTCAGTCATCAACTCTGTCTTTTCACTCTCTCTTCCCAGTCATGTCTATTTTCCCTGGAATTTCTCTTTTCCCTCTTTTCCCCGGCTTGTCTCTTTCCCCTATTTCCCCTCTCCTGTGTCGGTCACCTCTCTTCATTCGGTGTGTAGATTTCCCACTTTCACTCGCCTCTCTCTTTTCCCTCTCATTCATCAACGCTGTCTTTTCACTCTCTCTTCCCAGTCATGCCTCTTTTCCCTGGAATTTCTCTTTTCCCTCTTTTCCTCTGTTTGTCCCTTTCCCCTCTTTCCCCTCTCCTGTGTCGGTCACCTCTCTTCATTCGGTGTGTAGATTTCCTACTTGCACTCGCCTCTCTCTTTTCCCTCTCTTTTCATCAACTCTGTCTTTTCACTCTCTCTTCCCAGTCCTGTCTCTTTTCCCTGGACACTCTCTTTTCCCTCTTTTCCCCTGCTTGACTCTTTCCCCTCTCCTGTGTCGGTCACCTCTCTTCATTCGGTGTGTAAATGTCCCACGTTCTCTCGCCTCTCTCTTTTCCCTCTCATTCATCAACTCTCTCTCTCTTCACTCTCTCCTCCCTGTCCTGTCTCTTTTCCCTGGACACTCTATTTTCCCTCTTTTCCCCGGCTTGTCTCTTTCCGCTATTTCCCCTCTCCTGTGCCTGTCACCTCTCTTCACTCGGTGTCTACTTTTCCCTGCTTTCACTCGCCTCTCTCTTTCCCCTCTCATTCATCAACTCCCTCTTTTCACTCTCTCTTCCCAGTCATGTCTCTTTTCCCTGGAATTTCTCTTTTCCCTCTTTTCCCCGGCTTGTCTCTTTCCCCTCTTCCCCCTCTCCTGTGTCGGTCACCTCTCTTCACTCGGTGTCTACTTTTCCCTGCTTTCACTCGCCTCTCTCTTTCCCCTCTCATTCATCCACTCTCTCTCTTCACTCTCTCTTCCCAGTCATGTCTCTTTTCCCTGGAATTTCTCTTTTCCCTCTTTTCCCCGGCTTGTCTCTTTCCCCTCTTTCCCCTCTCCTGTGTCTGTCACCTCACTTCATTCGTTGTGTAGATTTCCCACTTTCACTCGCCTCTCTCTTTTCCGTCTCATTCATCCACTCTCTCTCTTCACTCTCTCTTCCCTGTACTGTGTCTTTTCCCTGGACACTCTCTTTTCCCTCATTTCCCCTGCTTGTCTCTTTCCCCTATTTCCCCTCTCCTGTGCCTGTCACCTCTCTTCATTCGGTGTGTAGATTTCCCACTTTCACTCGCCTCTCTCTTTTCCCTCTCATTCCTGAAATCTCTCTTTTCCCTTGCCTGTCGCTTTTCCCTCTTTTGCCTTTTCTCCATGAACTCTTTCCTCTTCACCCTCAGCAGTCACTTTCCCCTGCTTTCCCTCAACTCCCTCTTTTCCACCTTTTCCCTCGCTTGTCTCTTTTCCCTGTTTCCCCTCGCCTGTCTCTCTCACCTCTGTTCTCTCGGCGTTCTTTTCCCCCGCTTTCACTCGCCTTCCTCTATTCCCTCCCTTTCCTCCACTCTCTCTTTTCCCTCTCTCTTCACTGTCCTGTCTCTTTTCCCTGGACTCTCTCTTTTCCCCCACTAGTCTCTTTCCCCTCTTTCCCCTCTCCTGTGTCTGTCACCTCTCTTCACTCGGTGTCTACTTTTCCCCACTTTGACTCGCCTCTCTCTTTTACCTCTCATTCATCAACTCTCTCTCTCTTCATTCTCTTTTCCCTGTCCTGTCTCTTGTCCCTGGAACTTCTCTTTTCCCTCATTTCCCCTGCTTGTCTCTTTCCCCTCTTTCCCCTCTCCTGTGTCGGTCACCTCTCTTCATTCGGTGTGTAGATTTCCCACTTTCACTCGCCTCTCTCTTTTCCCTCTCATTCATCAACGCTGTCTTTTCACTCTCTCTTCCCAGTCATGCCTCTTTTCCCTGGAATTTCTCTTTTCCCTCTTTTCCTCTGTTTGTCCCTTTCCCCTCTTTCCCCTCTCCTGTGTCGGTCACCTCTCTTCATTCGGTGTGTAGATTTCCCACTTGCACTCGCCTCTCTCTTTTACCTCTCTTTTCATCAACTCTGTCTTTTCACTCTATCTTCCCAGTCCTGTCTCTTTTCCCTGGACACTCTCTTTTCCCTCTTTTCCCCTGCTTGACTCTTTCCCCTCTTTCCCCTCTCCTGTGTCGGTCACCTCTCTTCATTCGGTGTGTAAATGTCCCACGTTCTCTCGCCTCTCTCTTTTCCCTCTCATTCATCAACTCACTCTCTCTTCACTCTCTCCTCCCTGTCCTGTCTCTTTTCCCTGGACACTCTATTTTCCCTCTTTTCCCCGGCTTGTCTCTTTCCGCTATTTCCCCTCTCCTGTGCCTGTCACCTCTCTTCACTCGGTGTCTACTTTTCCCTGCTTTCACTCGCCTCTCTCTTTCCCCTCTCATTCATCAACTCCCTCTTTTCACTCTCTCTTCCCAGTCATGTCTCTTTTCCCTGGAATTTCTCTTTTCCCTCTTTTCCCCGGCTTGTCTCTTTCCCCTCTTCCCCCTCTCCTGTGTCGGTCACCTCTCTTCACTCGGTGTCTACTTTTCCCTGCTTTCACTCGCCTCTCTCTTTCCCCTCTCATTCATCCACTCTCTCTCTTCACTCTCTCTTCCCAGTCATGTCTCTTTTCCCTGGAATTTCTCTTTTCCCTCTTTTCCCCGGCTTGTCTCTTTCCCCTCTTTCCCCTCTCCTGTGTCTGTCACCTCACTTCATTCGTTGTGTAGATTTCCCACTTTCACTCGCCTCTCTCTTTTCCGTCTCATTCATCCACTCTCTCTCTTCACTCTCTCTTCCCTGTACTGTGTCTTTTCCCTGGACACTCTCTTTTCCCTCATTTCCCCTGCTTGTCTCTTTCCCCTATTTCCCCTCTCCTGTGCCTGTCACCTCTCTTCATTCGGTGTGTAGATTTCCCACTTTCACTCGCCTCTCTCTTTTCCCTCTCATTCCTGAAATCTCTCTTTTCCCTTGCCTGTCGCTTTTCCCTCTTTTGCCTTTTCTCCATGAACTCTTTCCTCTTCACCCTCAGCAGTCACTTTCCCCTGCTTTCCCTCAACTCCCTCTTTTCCACCTTTTCCCTCGCTTGTCTCTTTTCCCTGTTTCCCCTCGCCTGTCTCTCTCACCTCTGTTCTCTCGGCGTTCTTTTCCCCCGCTTTCACTCGCCTTCCTCTATTCCCTCCCTTTCCTCCACTCTCTCTTTTCCCTCTCTCTTCACTGTCCTGTCTCTTTTCCCTGGACTCTCTCTTTTCCCCCACTAGTCTCTTTCCCCTCTTTCCCCTCTCCTGTGTCTGTCACCTCTCTTCACTCGGTGTCTACTTTTCCCCACTTTGACTCGCCTCTCTCTTTTACCTCTCATTCATCAACTCTCTCTCTCTTCATTCTCTTTTCCCTGTCCTGTCTCTTGTCCCTGGAACTTCTCTTTTCCCTCTTTTCCTCTGTTTGTCTCTTTCCCCTCTTTCCCCTCTCCTGTGTCGGTCACCTCTCTTCATTCGGTGTGTAGATTTCCCACTTTCACTCGCCTCTCTCTTTTCCCTCTCATTCATCAACGCTGTCTTTTCACTCTCTCTTCCCAGTCATGCCTCTTTTCCCTGGAATTTCTCTTTTCCCTCTTTTCCTCTGTTTGTCCCTTTCCCCTCTTTCCCCTCTCCTGTGTCGGTCACCTCTCTTCATTCGGTGTGTAGATTTCCCACTTGCACTCGCCTCTCTCTTTTCCCTCTCTTTTCATCAACTCTGTCTTTTCACTCTCTCTTCCCAGTCCTGTCTCTTTTCCCTGGACACTCTCTTTTCCCTCTTTTCCTCTGTTTGTCCCTTTCCCCTCTTTCCCCTCTCCTGTGTCGGTCACCTCTCTTCATTCGGTGTGTAAATGTCCCACGTTCTCTCGCCTCTCTCTTTTCCCTCTCATTCATCAACTCTCTCTCTCTTCACTCTCTCTTCCCTGTCCTGTCTCTTTTCCCCGGACACTCTCTTTTCCCCGGCTTGTCTCTTTCCCCTTTTTCCCCTCTCCTGTGCCTGTCACCTCTCTTCACTCGGTGTCTACTTTTCCCTGCTTTCACTCGCCTCTCTCTTTCCCTTCTCATTCATCAACTCTCTCTTTTCACTCTCTCTTCCCAGTCTTGTCTCTTTTCCCTGGAATTTCTCTTTTCCCTCTTTTCCCCGGCTTGTCCCTTTCCCCTCTTTCCCCTCTCCTGTGTCTGTCACCTCTCTTCACTCGCTGTCTACTTTTCCCCGCTTTCACTCGCCTCTCTCTTTCCCCTCTCATTCATCAACTCTCTCTCTTCACTCTCTCCTCCCTGTCCTGTCTCTTTTCCCTGGACACTCTCTTTTCCCCGGACACTCTCTTTTCCTCGGCTTGTCTCTTTCCCCTCTTTCCCCTCTCCTGTGTCGGTCACCTCTCTTCACTCGGTGTGTAGATTTCCCGCTTTCACTCGCCTCTCTCTTTCCCCTCTCATTCATCAACTCTCTCTATCTTCACTCTCTCTTCCCTGTCCTGTGTCTTTTCCCTGGACACTCTCTTTTCCCTCATTTCCCCTGCTTGTCTCTTTCCCCTATTTCCCCTCTCCTGTGCCTGTCACCTCTCTTCATTCGGTGTGTAGATTTCCCACTTCCACTCGCCTCTCTCTTTTCCCTCTCATTCATCAACTCTCTCTCTTCACTCTCTCTTCCCTGTCCTGTCTCTTTTCCCTGGACACTCTATTTTCCCTCTTTTCCCCGGCTTGTCTCTTTCCCCTCTTTCCCCTCTCCTGTGTCTGTCACCTCTCTTCACTCGGTGTCTACTTTTCCCTGCTTTCACTCGCCTCTCTCTTTCCCCTCTCATTCATCAACTCTCTCTCTTCACTCTCTCCTCCCTGTCCTGTCTCTTTTCCCTGGACACTCTCTTTTCCCTCATTTCCCCTGCTTGTCTCTTTCCCCTCTTTCCCCTCTCCTGTGTCGGTCACCTCTCTTCATTCGGTGTGTAGATTTCCCACTTGCACTCGCCTCTCTCTTTTCCCTCTCTTTTCATCAACTCTGTCTTTTCACTCTCTCTTCCCAGTCCTGTCTCTTTTCCCTGGACACTCTCTTTTCCCTCTTTTCCCCTGCTTGACTCTTTCCCCTCTCCTGTGTCGGTCACCTCTCTTCATTCGGTGTGTAAATGTCCCACGTTCTCTCGCCTCTCTCTTTTCCCTCTCATTCATCAACTCTCTCTCTCTTCACTCTCTCCTCCCTGTCCTGTCTCTTTTCCCTGGACACTCTCTTTTCCCTCATTTCCCCTGCTTGTCTCTTTCCCCTATTTCCCCTCTCCTGTGCCTGTCACCTCTCTTCATTCGGTGTGTAGATTTCCCACTTTCACTCGCCTCTCTCTTTTCCCTCTCATTCCTGAAATCTCTCTTTTCCCTTGCCTGTCGCTTTTCCCTCTTTTGCCTTTTCTCCATGAACTCTTCCCTCTTCACCCTCACCAGTCACTTTCCCCTGCTTTCCCTCAACTCCCTCTTTTCCACCTTTTCCCTCGCTTGTCTCTTTTCCCTGTTTCCCCTCGCCTGTCTCTCTCACCTCTGTTCTCTCGGCGTTCTTTTCCCCCGCTTTCACTCGCCTTCCTCTATTCCCTCCCTTTCCTCCACTCTCTCTTTTCCCTCTCTCTTCACTGTCCTGTCTCTTTTCCCTGGACTCTCTCTTTTCCCCCACTAGTCTCTTTCCCCTCTTTCCCCTCTCCTGTGTCTGTCACCTCTCTTCACTCGGTGTCTACTTTTCCCCACTTTGACTCGCCTCTCTCTTTTACCTCTCATTCATCAACTCTCTCTCTCTTCATTCTCTTTTCCCTGTCCTGTCTCTTGTCCCTGGAACTTCTCTTTTCCCTCTTTTCCTCTGTTTGTCTCTTTCCCCTGTTTCCCCTCTCCTGTGTCGGTCACCTCTCTTCATTCGGTGTGTAGATTTCCCACTTTCACTCGCCTCTCTCTTTTCCCTCTCATTCATCAACGCTGTCTTTTCACTCTCTCTTCCCAGTCATGCCTCTTTTCCCTGGAATTTCTCTTTTCCCTCTTTTCCTCTGTTTGTCCCTTTCCCCTCTCCTGTGTCGGTCACCTCTCTTCATTCGGTGTGTAAATGTCCCACGTTCTCTCGCCTCTCTCTTTTCCCTCTCATTCATCAACTCTCTCTCTCTTCACTCTCTCTTCCCTGTCCTGTCTCTTTTCCCTGGACAGCCTCTTTTCCCTCTTTTCCCCTGCTTGTCTCTGTCCCCTCTTTACCCTCTCCTGTGTCGGTCACCTCTCTACACTCGCTGTGTAAATGTCCCACTTTCTCTCGCCTCTCTCTTTCCCCTCTCATTCATCAACTCTCTCTTTTCACTCTCTCTTCCCAGTCATGTCTCTTTTCTCTGGACACTCTCTTTTCCCCGGACACTCTCTTTTCCCCGGCTTGTCTCTTTCCCCTCTTTCCCCTCTCCTGTGTCTGTCACCTCTCTTCACTCGGTGTCTACTTTTCCCTGCTTTCACTCGCCTCTCTCTTTCCCCTCTCATTCATCAACTCTCTCTTTTCACTCTCTCTTCCCAGTCATGTCTCTTTTCCCTGGAATTTCTCTTTTCCCTCTTTTCCCCGGCTTGTCTCTTTCCCCTCTTTCCCCTCTCCTGTGTCTGTCACCTCTCTTCACTCGGTGTCTACTTTTCCCCGCTTTCACTCGCCTCTCTCTTTTCCCTCTCATTCATCAACTCTCTCTCTTCACTCTCTCCTCCCTGTCCTGTCTCTTTTCCCTGGACACTCTCTTTTCCCCGGCTTGTCTCTTTCCCCTCTTTCCCCTCTCCTGTGTCTGTCACCTCACTTCACTCGGTGTCTACTTTTCCCCGCTTTCACTCGCCTCTCTCTTTTCCCTCTCATTCATCAACTCTCTCTATCTTCACTCTCTCTTCCCTGTCCTGTGTGTTTTCCCTGGACACTCTCTTTTCCCTCTTTTCCCCGGCTTGTCTCTTTCCCCTATTTCCCCTCTCCTGTGCCTGTCACCTCTCTTCATTCGGTGTGTAGATTTCCCACTTTCACTCGCCTCTCTCTTTTCCCTCTCATTCCTGAAATCTCTCTTTTCCCTTGCCTGTCGCTTTTCCCTCTTTTGCCTTTTCTCCATGAACTCTTCCCTCTTTACCCTCAGCAGTCACTTTCCCCTGCTTTCCCTCAACTCCCTCTTTTCCACCTTTTCCCTCGCTTGTCTCTTTTCCCTGTTTCCCCTCGCCTGTCTCTCTCACCTCTGTTCTCTCGGCGTTCTTTTCCCCCGCTTTCACTCGCCTTCCTCTATTCCCTCCCTTTCCTCCACTCTCTCTTTTCCCTCTCTCTTCACTGTCCTGTCTCTTTTCCCTGGAACTTCTCTTTTCCCTCTTTTCCTCTGTTTGTCTCTTTCCCCTCTCCTGTGTCGGTCACCTCTCTTCATTCGGTGTGTAGATTTCCCACTTCCACTCGCCTCTCTCTTTTCCCTCTCATTCATCAACTCTCTCTCTCTTCACTCTCTCTTCCCTGTCCTGTCTCTTTTCCCTGGACACTCTCTTTTCCCTCTTTTCCCCTGCTTGTCTCTGTCCCCTCTTTACCCTCTCCTGTGTCGGTCACCTCTCTACACTCGCTGTGTAAATGTCCCACTTTCTCTCGCCTCTCTCTTTCCCCTCTCATTCATCAACTCTCTCTTTTCACTCTCTCTTCCCAGTCATGTCTCTTTTCTCTGGACACTCTCTTTTCCCCGGACACTCTCTTTTCCCCGGCTTGTCTCTTTCCCCTCTTTCCCCTCTCCTGTGTCTGTCACCTCTCTTCACTCGGTGTCTACTTTTCCCTGCTTTCACTCGCCTCTCTCTTTCCCCTCTCATTCATCAACTCTCTCTTTTCACTCTCTCTTCCCAGTCATGTCTCTTTTCCCTGGAATTTCTCTTTTCCCTCTTTTCCCCGGCTTGTCTCTTTCCCCTCTTTCCCCTCTCCTGTGTCTGTCACCTCTCTTCACTCGGTGTCTACTTTTCCCCGCTTTCACTCGCCTCTCTCTTTCCCCTCTCATTCATCAACTCTCTCTCTTCACTCTCTCCTCCCTGTCCTGTCTCTTTTCCCTGGACACTCTCTTTTCCCCGGACACTCTCTTTTCCTCGGCTTGTCTCTTTCCCCTCTTTCCCCTCGACTGTGTCCGTCACCTCTCTTCACTCGGTGTGTAGATTTCCCACTTTCACTCGCCTCTCTCTTTTCCCTCTCATTCATCAACTCTCTCTATCTTCACTCTCTCTTCCCTGTCCTGTGTCTTTTCCCTGGACACTCTCTTTTCCCTCATTTCCCCTGCTTGTCTCTTTCCCCTATTTCCCCTCTCCTGTGTCGGTCACCACTCTTCATTCGCTGTGTAGATTTCCCACTTTCACTCGCCTCTCTTTTTTCCCTCTCATTCATCCACTCTCTCTCTTCACTCTCTCTTCCCAGTCATGTCTCTTTTACCTGGAATTTCTCTTTTCCCTCTTTTCCCCTGCTTGTCTCTTTCCCCTCTTTCCCCTCTCCTGTGTCTGTCACCTCACTTCATTCGGTGTGTAGATTTCCCACTTTCACTCGCCTCTCTCTTTTCCGTCTCATTCATCAACTCTCTCTCTTCACTCTCTCCTCCCTGTCCTGTCTCTTTTCCCTGGACACTCTGTTTTCCCCGGCTTGTCTCTTTCCCCTCTTTCCCCTCTCATGTGTCTGTCACCTCACTTCACTCGGTGTCTAATTTTCCCCGCTTTCACTCGCCTCTCTCTTTTCCCTCTCATTCATCAACTCTCTCTATCTTCACTCTCTCTTCCCTGTCCTGTGTGTTTTCCCTGGACACTCTCTTTTCCCTCTTTTCCCCGGCTTGTCTCTTTCCCCTATTTCCCCTCTCCTGTGCCTGTCACCTCTCTTCATTCGGTGTGTAGATTTCCCACTTTCACTCGCCTCTCTCTTTTCCCTCTCATTCCTGAAATCTCTCTTTTCCCTTGCCTGTCGCTTTTCCCTCTTTTGCCTTTTCTCCATGAACTCTTCCCTCTTTACCCTCAGCAGTCACTTTCCCCTGCTTTCCCTCAACTCCCTCTTTTCCACCTTTTCCCTCGCTTGTCTCTTTTCCCTGTTTCCCCTCGCCTGTCTCTCTCACCTCTGTTCTCTCGGCGTTCTTTTCCCCCGCTTTCACTCGCCTCTCTCTTTTCCCTCTCATTCATCAACTCTCTCTTTTCCCTCTCTCTTCACTGTCCTGTCTCTTTTCCCTGGACACTCTCTTTTCCCTCTTTTCCCCTGCTTGTCTCTGTCCCCTCTTTCCCCTCTCCTGTGTCGGTCACCTCTCTTCACTCGCTGTGTAAATGTCCCACTTTCTCTCGCCTCTCTCTTTCCCCTCTCATTCATCAACTCTCTCTTTTCACTCTCTCTTCCCAGTCATGTCTCTTTTCTCTGGACACTCTCTTTTCCCCGGACACTCTCTTTTCCCCGGCTTGTCTCTTTCCCCTCTTTACACTCTCCTGTGTCTGTCACCTCTCTTCACTCGGTGTCTACTTTTCCCTGCTTTCACTCGCCTCTCTCTTTCCCCTCTCATTCATCAACTCACTCTTTTCACTCTCTCTTCCCAGTCATGTCTCTTTTCCCTGGAATTTCTCTTTTCCCTCTTTTCCCCGGCTTGTCTCTTTCCCCTCTTTCCCCTCTCCTGTGTCTGTCACCTCTCTTCACTCGGTGTCTACTTTTCCCTGCTTTCACTCGCCTCTCTCTTTCCCCTCTCATTCATCAACTCTCTCTCTTCACTCTCTCCTCCCTGTCCTGTCTGTTTTCCCTGGACACTCTCTTTTCCCCGGACACTCTCTTTTCCTCGGCTTGTCTCTTTCCCTTCTTTCCCCTCTCCTGTGTCGGTCACCTCTCTTCATTCGGTGTGTAGATTTCCCACTTCCACTCGCCTCTCTCTTTCCCCTCTCATTCATCAACTCTCTCTTTTCACTCTCTCTTCCCAGTCATGTCTCTTTTCCCTGGAATTTCTCTTTTCCCTCTTTTCCCCGGCTTGTCTCTTTCCCCTCTTTCCCCTCTCCTGTGTCGGTCACCTCTCTTCATTCGGTGTGTAGATTTCCCACTTCCACTCGCCTCTCTCTTTTCCCTCTCATTCATCAACTCTCTCTTTTCCCTCTCTCTTCACTGTCCTGTCTCTTTTCCCTGGACACTCTCTTTTCCCTCTTTTCCCCTGCTTGTCTCTGTCCCCTCTTTCCCCTCTCCTGTGTCGGTCACCTCTCTTCATTCGGTGTGTAGATTTCCCACTTCCACTCGCCTCTCTCTTTTCCCTCTCATTCATCAAATCTCTCTCTTCACTCTCTCTTCCCTGTCCTGTCTCTTTTCCCTGGACACTCTCTTTTCCCTCTTTTCCCCTGCTTGTCTCTGTCCCCTCTTTCCCCTCTCCTGTGTCGGTCACCTCTCTTCACTCGCTGTGTAAATGTCCCACTTTCTCTCGCCTCTCTCTTTCCCCTCTCATTCATCAACTCTCTCTTTTCACTCTCTCTTCCCAGTCATGTCTCTTTTCCCTGGACACTCTCTTTTCCCCGGACACTCTCTTTTCCTCGGCTTGTCTCTTTCCCCTCTTTCCCCTCGACTGTGTCCGTCACCTCTCTTCACTCGGTGTGTAGATTTCCCACTTTCACTCGCCTCTCTCTTTTCCCTCTCATTCATCAACTCTCTCTATCTTCACTCTCTCTTCCCTGTCCTGTGTCTTTTCCCTGGACACTCTCTTTTCCCTCATTTCCCCTGCTTGTCTCTTTCCCCTATTTCCCCTCTCCTGTGTCGGTCACCACTCTTCATTCGCTGTGTAGATTTCCCACTTTCACTCGCCTCTCTTTTTTCCCTCTCATTCATCCACTCTCTCTCTTCACTCTCTCTTCCCAGTCATGTCTCTTTTACCTGGAATTTCTCTTTTCCCTCTTTTCCCCTGCTTGTCTCTTTCCCCTCTTTCCCCTCTCCTGTGTCTGTCACCTCACTTCATTCGGTGTGTAGATTTCCCACTTTCACTCGCCTCTCTCTTTTCCGTCTCATTCATCAACTCTCTCTCTTCACTCTCTCCTCCCTGTCCTGTCTCTTTTCCCTGGACACTCTGTTTTCCCCGGCTTGTCTCTTTCCCCTCTTTCCCCTCTCATGTGTCTGTCACCTCACTTCACTCGGTGTCTAATTTTCCCCGCTTTCACTCGCCTCTCTCTTTTCCCTCTCATTCATCAACTCTCTCTATCTTCACTCTCTCTTCCCTGTCCTGTGTGTTTTCCCTGGACACTCTCTTTTCCCTCTTTTCCCCGGCTTGTCTCTTTCCCCTATTTCCCCTCTCCTGTGCCTGTCACCTCTCTTCATTCGGTGTGTAGATTTCCCACTTTCACTCGCCTCTCTCTTTTCCCTCTCATTCCTGAAATCTCTCTTTTCCCTTGCCTGTCGCTTTTCCCTCTTTTGCCTTTTCTCCATGAACTCTTCCCTCTTTACCCTCAGCAGTCACTTTCCCCTGCTTTCCCTCAACTCCCTCTTTTCCACCTTTTCCCTCGCTTGTCTCTTTTCCCTGTTTCCCCTCGCCTGTCTCTCTCACCTCTGTTCTCTCGGCGTTCTTTTCCCCCGCTTTCACTCGCCTCTCTCTTTTCCCTCTCATTCATCAACTCTCTCTTTTCCCTCTCTCTTCACTGTCCTGTCTCTTTTCCCTGGACACTCTCTTTTCCCTCTTTTCCCCTGCTTGTCTCTGTCCCCTCTTTCCCCTCTCCTGTGTCGGTCACCTCTCTTCATTCGGTGTGTAGATTTCCCACTTCCACTCGCCTCTCTCTTTTCCCTCTCATTCATCAAATCTCTCTCTTCACTCTCTCTTCCCTGTCCTGTCTCTTTTCCCTGGACACTCTCTTTTCCCTCTTTTCCCCTGCTTGTCTCTGTCCCCTCTTTCCCCTCTCCTGTGTCGGTCACCTCTCTTCACTCGCTGTGTAAATGTCCCACTTTCTCTCGCCTCTCTCTTTCCCCTCTCATTCATCAACTCTCTCTTTTCACTCTCTCTTCCCAGTCATGTCTCTTTTCTCTGGACACTCTCTTTTCCCCGGACACTCTCTTTTCCCCGGCTTGTCTCTTTCCCCTCTTTACACTCTCCTGTGTCTGTCACCTCTCTTCACTCGGTGTCTACTTTTCCCTGCTTTCACTCGCCTCTCTCTTTCCCCTCTCATTCATCAACTCACTCTTTTCACTCTCTCTTCCCAGTCATGTCTCTTTTCCCTGGAATTTCTCTTTTCCCTCTTTTCCCCGGCTTGTCTCTTTCCCCTCTTTCCCCTCTCCTGTGTCTGTCACCTCTCTTCACTCGGTGTCTACTTTTCCCTGCTTTCACTCGCCTCTCTCTTTCCCCTCTCATTCATCAACTCTCTCTCTTCACTCTCTCCTCCCTGTCCTGTCTGTTTTCCCTGGACACTCTCTTTTCCCCGGACACTCTCTTTTCCTCGGCTTGTCTCTTTCCCTTCTTTCCCCTCTCCTGTGTCGGTCACCTCTCTTCATTCGGTGTGTAGATTTCCCACTTCCACTCGCCTCTCTCTTTTCCCTCTCATTCATCAACTGTCTCTCTCTTAACTCTCTCTTCCCTGTCCTGTCTCTTTTCCCTGGACACTCTCTTTTCCCTCTTTTCCCCTGCTTGTCTCTGTCCCCTCTTTACCCTCTCCTGTGTCGGTCACCTCTCTACACTCGCTGTGTAAATGTCCCACTTTCTCTCGCCTCTCTCTTTCCCCTCTCATTCATCAACTCTCTCTTTTCACTCTCTCTTCCCAGTCATGTCTCTTTTCTCTGGACACTCTCTTTTCCCCGGACACTCTCTTTTCCTCGGCTTGTCTCTTTCCCCTCTTTCCCCTCTCCTGTGTCGGTCACCTCTCTTCATTCGGTGTGTAGATTTCCCACTTCCACTCGCCTCTCTCTTTTCCCTCTCATTCATCAACTCTCTCTCTCTTCACTCTCTCTTCCCTGTCCTGTCTCTTTTCCCTGGACACTCTCTTTTCCCTCTTTTCCCCTGCTTGTCTCTGTCCCCTCTTTACCCTCTCCTGTGTCGGTCACCTCTCTACACTCGCTGTGTAAATGTCCCACTTTCTCTCGCCTCTCTCTTTCCCCTCTCATTCATCAACTCTCTCTTTTCACTCTCTCTTCCCAGTCATGTCTCTTTTCTCTGGACACTCTCTTTTCCCCGGACACTCTCTTTTCCCCGGCTTGTCTCTTTCCCCTCTTTCCCCTCTCCTGTGTCTGTCACCTCTCTTCACTCGGTGTCTACTTTTCCCTGCTTTCACTCGCCTCTCTCTTTCCCCTCTCATTCATCAACTCTCTCTTTTCACTCTCTCTTCCCAGTCATGTCTCTTTTCCCTGGAATTTCTCTTTTCCCTCTTTTCCCCGGCTTGTCTCTTTCCCCTCTTTCCCCTCTCCTGTGTCTGTCACCTCTCTTCACTCGGTGTCTACTTTTCCCCGCTTTCACTCGCCTCTCTCTTTCCCCTCTCATTCATCAACTCTCTCTCTTCACTCTCTCCTCCCTGTCCTGTCTCTTTTCCCTGGACACTCTCTTTTCCCCGGACACTCTCTTTTCCTCGGCTTGTCTCTTTCCCCTCTTTCCCCTCTCCTGTGTCGGTCACCTCTCTTCACTCGGTGTGTAGATTTCCCACTTTCACTCGCCTCTCTCTTTTCCCTCTCATTCATCAACTCTCTCTCTTCACTCTCTCTTCACTGTCCTGTCTCTTTTCCCTGGATCTTCTCTTTTCCCTCTTTTCCTCTGTTTGTCTCTTTCCCCCCTTTCCCCTCTCCTGTGTCGGTCACCTCTCTTCATTCGGTGTGTAGATTTCCCACTTTCACTCGCCTCTCTTTTTTCCCTCTCATTCATCCACTCTCTCTCTTCACTCTCTCTTCCCAGTCATGTCTCTTTTACCTGGAATTTCTCTTTTCCCTCTTTTCCCCTGCTTGTCTCTTTCCCCTCTTTCCCCTCTCCTGTGTCTGTCACCTCACTTCATTCGGTGTGTAGATTTCCCACTTTCACTCGCCTCTCTCTTTTCCGTCTCATTCATCAACTCTCTCTCTTCACTCTCTCCTCCCTGTCCTGTCTCTTTTCCCTGGACACTCTCTTTTCCCCGGCTTGTCTCTTTCCCCTCTTTCCCCTCTCATGTGTCTGTCACCTCACTTCACTCGGTGTCTACTTTTCCCCGCTTTCACTCGCCTCTCTCTTTCCCCTCTCATTCATCAACTCTCTCTATCTTCACTCTCTCTTCCCTGTCCTGTGTGTTTTCCCTGGACACTCTCTTTTCCCTCTTTTCCCCGGCTTGTCTCTTTCCCCTATTTCCCCTCTCCTGTGCCTGTCACCTCTCTTCATTCGGTGTGTAGATTTCCCACTTTCACTCGCCTCTCTCTTTTCCCTCTCATTCCTGAAATCTCTCTTTTCCCTTGCCTGTCGCTTTTCCCTCTTTTGCCTTTTCTCCATGAACTCTTCCCTCTTTACCCTCAGCAGTCACTTTCCCCTGCTTTCCCTCAACTCCCTCTTTTCCACCTTTTCCCTCGCTTGTCTCTTTTCCCTGTTTCCCCTCGCCTGTCTCTCTCACCTCTGTTCTCTCGGCGTTCTTTTCCCCCGCTTTCACTCGCCTCTCTCTTTTCCCTCTCATTCATCAACTCTCTCTTTTCCCTCTCTCTTCACTGTCCTGTCTCTTTTCCCTGGAACTTCTCTTTTCCCTCTTTTCCTCTGTTTGTCTCTTTCCCCCCTTTCCCCTCTCCTGTGTCGGTCACCTCTCTTCATTCGGTGTGTAGATTTCCCACTTCCACTCGCCTCTCTCTTTTCCCTCTCATTCATCAACTCTCTCTCTCTTCACTCTCTCTTCCCTGTCCTGTCTCTTTTCCCTGGACACTCTCTTTTCCCTCTTTTCCCCTGCTTGTCTCTGTCCCCTCTTTCCCCTCTCCTGTGTCGGTCACCTCTCTTCACTCGCTGTGTAAATGTCCCACTTTCTCTCGCCTCTCTCTTTCCCCTCTCATTCATCAACTCTCTCTTTTCACTCTCTCTTCCCAGTCATGTCTCTTTTCTCTGGACACTCTCTTTTCCCCGGACACTCTCTTTTCCCCGGCTTGTCTCTTTCCCCTCTTTACCCTCTCCTGTGTCTGTCACCTCTCTTCACTCGGTGTCTACTTTTCCCTGCTTTCACTCGCCTCTCTCTTTCCCCTCTCATTCATCAACTCTCTCTCTTCACTCTCTCCTCCCTGTCCTGTCTGTTTTCCCTGGACACTCTCTTTTCCCCGGACACTCTCTTTTCCTCGGCTTGTCTCTTTCCCTTCTTTCCCCTCTCCTGTGTCGGTCACCTCTCTTCACTCGGTGTGTAGATTTCCCACTTTCACTCGCCTCTCTCTTTTCCCTCTCATTCATCAACTCTCTCTCTCTTCACTCTCTCTTCCCTGTCCTGTCTCTTTTCCCTGGACACTCTCTTTTCCCTCTTTTCCCCTGCTTGTCTCTGTCCCCTCTTTCCCCTCTCCTGTGTCGGTCACCTCTCTTCACTCGCTGTGTAAATGTCCCACTTTCTCTCGCCTCTCTCTTTCCCCTCTCATTCATCAACTCTCTCTTTTCACTCTCTCTTCCCAGTCATGTCTCTTTTCTCTGGACACTCTCTTTTCCCCGGACACTCTCTTTTCCCCGGCTTGTCTCTTTCCCCTCTTTACCCTCTCCTGTGTCTGTCACCTCTCTTCACTCGGTGTCTACTTTTCCCTGCTTTCACTCGCCTCTCTCTTTCCCCTCTCATTCATCAACTCTCTCTCTTCACTCTCTCCTCCCTGTCCTGTCTGTTTTCCCTGGACACTCTCTTTTCCCCGGACACTCTCTTTTCCTCGGCTTGTCTCTTTCCCTTCTTTCCCCTCTCCTGTGTCGGTCACCTCTCTTCACTCGGTGTGTAGATTTCCCACTTTCACTCGCCTCTCTCTTTTCCCTCTCATTCATCAACTCTCTCTCTTCACTCTCTCCTCCCTGTCCTGTGTCTTTTCCCTGGACACTCTCTTTTCCCTCATTTCCCCTGCTTGTCTCTTTCCCCTCTTTCCCCTCTCCTGTGTCGGTCACCACTCTTCATTCGCTGTGTAGATTTCCCACTTTCACTCGCCTCTCTTTTTTCCCTCTCATTCATCCACTCTCTCTCTTCACTCTCTCTTCCCAGTCATGTCTCTTTTACCTGGAATTTCTCTTTTCCCTCTTTTCCCCTGCTTGTCTCTTTCCCCTCTCCTCTGTCTGTCACCTCACTTCATTCGGTGTGTAGATTTCCCACTTTCACTCGCCTCTCTCTTTTCCGTCTCATTCATCAACTCTCTCTCTTCACTCTCTCCTCCCTGTCCTGTCTCTTTTCCCTGGACACTCTCTTTTCCCCGGCTTGTCTCTTTCCCCTCTTTCCCCTCTCCTGTGTCTGTCACCTCACTTCACTCGGTGTCTACTTTTGCCCGCTTTCACTCGCCTCTCTCTTTTCCCTCTCATTCATCAACTCTCTCTATCTTCACTCTCTCTTCCCTGTCCTGTGTGTTTTCCCTGGACACTCTCTTTTCCCTCTTTTCCCCGGCTTGTCTCTTTCCCCTATTTCCCCTCTCCTGTGCCTGTCACCTCTCTTCATTCGGTGTGTAGATTTCCCATTTTCACTCGCCTCTCTCTTTTCCCTCTCATTCCTGAAATCTCTCTTTTCCCTTGCCTGTCGCTTTTCCCTCTTTTGCCTTTTCTCCATGAACTCTTCCCACTTTACCCTCAGCAGTCACTTTCCCCTGCTTTCCCTCAACTCCCTCTTTTCCACCTTTTCCCTCGCTTGTCTCTTTTCCCTGTTTCCCCTCGCCTGTCTCTCTCACCTCTGTTCTCTCGGCGTTCTTTTCCCCCGCTTTCACTCGCCTTCCTCTATTCCCTCCCTTTCCTCCACTCTCTCTTTTCCCTCTCTCTTCACTGTCCTGTCTCTTTTCCCTGGAACTTCTCTTTTCCCTCTTTTCCTCTGTTTGTCTCTTTCCCCTCTCCTGTGTCTGTCACCTCACTTCACTCGGTGTCTACTTTTCCCCGCTTTCACTCGCCTCTCTCTTTTCCCTCTCATTCATCAACTCTCTCTATCTTCACTCTCTCTTCCCTGTCCTGTGTGTTTTCCCTGGACACTCTCTTTTCCCTCTTTTCCCCGGCTTGTCTCTTTCCCCTATTTCCCCTCTCCTGTGCCTGTCACCTCTCTTCATTCGGTGTGTAGATTTCCCACTTTCACTCGCCTCTCTCTTTTCCCTCTCATTCCTGAAATCTCTCTTTTCCCTTGCCTGTCGCTTTTCCCTCTTTTGCCTTTTCTCCATGAACTCTTCCCTCTTTACCCTCAGCAGTCACTTTCCCCTGCTTTCCCTCAACTCCCTCTTTTCCACCTTTTCCCTCGCTTGTCTCTTTTCCCTGTTTCCCCTCGCCTGTCTCTCTCACCTCTGTTCTCTCGGCGTTCTTTTCCCCCGCTTTCACTCGCCTTCCTCTATTCCCTCCCTTTCCTCCACTCTCTCTTTTCCCTCTCTCTTCACTGTCCTGTCTCTTTTCCCTGGAACTTCTCTTTTCCCTCTTTTCCTCTGTTTGTCTCTTTCCCCTCTCCTGTGTCGGTCACCTCTCTTCACTCGGTGTGTAGATTTCCCACTTCCACTCGCCTCTCTCTTTTCCCTCTCATTCATCAACTCTCTCTCTCTTCACTCTCTCTTCCCTGTCCTGTCTCTTTTCCCTGGACACTCTCTTTTCCCTCATTTCCCCTGCTTGTCTCTTTCCCCTCTTTCCCCTCTCCTGTGTCGGTCACCTCTCTTCATTCGGTGTGTAGATTTCCCACTTCCACTCGCCTCTCTCTTTTCCCTCTCATTGGTCACCTCTCTTCATTCGGTGTGTAGATTTCCCACTTCCACTCGCCTCTCTCTTTTCCCTCTCATTCATCAACTCTCTCTTTTCCCTCTCTCTTCACTGTCCTGTCTCTTTTCCCTGGAACTTCTCTTTTCCCTCTTTTCCTCTGTTTGTCTCTTTCCCCTCTCCTGTGTCGGTCACCTCTCTTCATTCGGTGTGTAGATTTCCCACTTCCACTCGCCTCTCTCTTTTCCCTCTCATTCATCAACTCTCTCTCTCTTCACTCTCTCTTCCCTGTCCTGTCTCTTTTCCCTGGACACTCTCTTTTCCCTCTTTTCCCCTGCTTGTCTCTGTCCCCTCTTTCCCCTCTCCTGTGTCGGTCACCTCTCTTCACTCGCTGTGTAAATGTCCCACTTGCTCTCGCCTCTCTCTTTCCCCTCTCATTCATCAACTCTCTCTTTTCACTCTCTCTTCCCAGTCATGTCTCTTTTCTCTGGACACTCTCTTTTCCCCGGAAACTCTCTTTTCCCCGGCTTGTCTCTTTCCCCTCTTTCCCCTCTCCTGTGTCTGTCACCTCTCTTCACTCGGTGTCTACTTTTCCCTGCTTTCACTCGCCTCTCTCTTTCCCCTCTCATTCATCAACTCTCTCTTTTCACTCTCTCTTCCCAGTCATGTCTCTTTTCCCTGGAATTTCTCTTTTCCCTCTTTTCCCCGGCTTGTCTCTTTCCCCTCTTTCCCCTCTCCTGTGTCTGTCACCTCTCTTCACTCGTTGTCTACTTTTCCCCGCTTTCACTCGCCTCTCTCTTTCCCCTCTCATTCATCAACTCTCTCTCTTCACTCTCTCCTCCCTGTCCTGTCTCTTTTCCCTGGACACTCTCTTTTCCCCGGACACTCTCTTTTCCCTGGCTTGTCTCTTTCCCCTCTTTCCCCTCTCCTGTGTCTGTCACCTCTCTTCACTCGGTGTGTAGATTTCCCACTTTCACTCGCCTCTCTCTTTTCCCTCTCATTCATCAACTCTCTCTATCTTCACTCTCTCTTCCCTGTCCTGTGTCTTTTCCCTGGACACTCTCTTTTCCCTCATTTCCCCTGCTTGTCTCTTTCCCCTATTTCCCCTCTCCTGTGTCGGTCACCACTCTTCATTCGCTGTGTAGATTTCCCACTTTCACTCGCCTCTCTTTTTCCCCTCTCATTCATCCACTCTCTCTCTTCACTCTCTCTTCCCAGTCATGTCTCTTTTACCTGGAATTTCTCTTTTCCCTCTTTTCCCCTGCTTGTCTCTTTCCCCTCTTTCCCCTCTCCTGTGTCTGTCACCTCACTTCATTCGGTGTGTAGATTTCCCACTTTCACTCGCCTCTCTCTTTTCCCTCTCATTCATCAACTCTCTCTCTTCACTCTCTCCTCCCTGTCCTGTCTCTTTTCCCTGGACACTCTCTTTTCCCCGGCTTGTCTCTTTCCCCTCTTTCCCCTCTCATGTGTCTGTCACCTCACTTCACTCGGTGTCTAATTTTCCCCGCTTTCACTCGCCTCTCTCTTTTCCCTCTCATTCATCAACTCTCTCTATCTTCACTCTCTCTTCCCTGTCCTGTGTGTTTTCCCTGGACACTCTCTTTTCCCTCTTTTCCCCGGCTTGTCTCTTTCCCCTATTTCCCCTCTCCTGTGCCTGTCACCTCTCTTCATTCGGTGTGTAGATTTCCCACTTTCACTCGCCTCTCTCTTTTCCCTCTCATTCCTGAAATCTCTCTTTTCCCTTGCCTGTCGCTTTTCCCTCTTTTGCCTTTTCTCCATGAACTCTTCCCTCTTTACCCTCAGCAGTCACTTTCCCCTGCTTTCCCTCAACTCCCTCTTTTCCACCTTTTCCCTCGCTTGTCTCTTTTCCCTGTTTCCCCTCGCCTGTCTCTCTCACCTCTGTTCTCTCGGCGTTCTTTTCCCCCGCTTTCACTCGCCTCTCTCTTTTCCCTCTCATTCATCAACTCTCTCTTTTCCCTCTCTCTTCACTGTCCTGTCTCTTTTCCCTGGAACTTCTCTTTTCCCTCTTTTCCTCTGTTTGTCTCTTTCCCCCCTTTCCCCTCTCCTGTGTCGGTCACCTCTCTTCATTCGGTGTGTAGATTTCCCACTTCCACTCGCCTCTCTCTTTTCCCTCTCATTCATCAACTCTCTCTCTCTTCACTCTCTCTTCCCTGTCCTGTCTCTTTTCCCTGGACACTCTCTTTTCCCTCTTTTCCCCTGCTTGTCTCTGTCCCCTCTTTCCCCTCTCCTGTGTCGGTCACCTCTCTTCACTCGCTGTGTAAATGTCCCACTTTCTCTCGCCTCTCTTTTTTCCCTCTCATTCATCCACTCTCTCTCTTCACTCTCTCTTCGCAGTCATGTCTCTTTTCCCTGGAATTTCTCTTTTCCCCGGACACTCTCTTTTCCTCGGCTTGTCTCTTTCCCCTCTTTCCCCTCTCCTGTGTCGGTCACCTCTCTTCACTCGGTGTGTAGATTTCCCACTTTCACTCGCCTCTCTCTTTTCCCTCTCATTCATCAACTCTCTCTCTTCACTCTCTCCTCCCTGTCCTGTCTCTTTTCCCTGGACACTCTCTTTTCCCCGGCTTGTCTCTTTCCCCTCTTTCCCCTCTCATGTGTCTGTCACCTCTCTTCATTCGGTGTGTAGATTTCCCACTTTCACTCGCCTCTCTCTTTTCCCTCTCATTCCTGAAATCTTTCTTTTCCCTTGCCTGTCGCTTTTCCCTCTTTTGCCTTTTCTCCATGAACTCTTCCCTCTTTACCCTCAGCAGTCACTTTCCCCTGCTTTCCCTCAACTCCCTCTTTTCCACCTTTTCCCTCGCTTGTCTCTTTTCCCTGTTTCCCCTCGCCTGTCTCTCTCACCTCTGTTCTCTCGGCGTTCTTTTCCCCCGCTTTCACTCGCCTCTCTCTTTTCCCTCTCATTCATCAACTCTCTCTTTTCCCTCTCTCTTCACTGTCCTGTCTCTTTTCCCTGGACACTCTCTTTTCCCTCTTTTCCCCTGCTTGTCTCTGTCCCCTCTTTCCCCTCTCCTGTGTCGGTCACCTCTCTTCATTCGGTGTGTAGATTTCCCACTTCCACTCGCCTCTCTCTTTTCCCTCTCATTCATCAAATCTCTCTCTTCACTCTCTCTTCCCTGTCCTGTCTCTTTTCCCTGGACACTCTCTTTTCCCTCTTTTCCCCGGCTTGTCTCTGTCCCCTCTTTACCCTCTCCTGTGTCGGTCACCTCTCTTCACTCGCTGTGTAAATGTCCCACTTTCTCTCGCCTCTCTCTTTCCCCTCTCATTCATCAACTCTCTCTTTTCACTCTCTCTTCCCAGTCATGTCTCTTTTCTCTGGACACTCTCTTTTCCCCGGACACTCTCTTTTCCCCGGCTTGTCTCTTTCCCCTCTTTACCCTCTCCTGTGTCTGTCACCTCTCTTCACTCGGTGTCTACTTTTCCCTGCTTTCACTCGCCTCTCTCTTTCCCCTCTCATTCATCAACTCTCTCTCTTCACTCTCTCCTCCCTGTCCTGTCTGTTTTCCCTGGACACTCTCTTTTCCCCGGACACTCTCTTTTCCTCGGCTTGTCTCTTTCCCTTCTTTCCCCTCTCCTGTGTCGGTCACCTCTCTTCACTCGGTGTGTAGATTTCCCACTTTCACTCGCCTCTCTCTTTTCCCTCTCATTCATCAACTCTCTCTATCTTCACTCTCTCTTCCCTGTCCTGTGTCTTTTCCCTGGACACTCTCTTTTCCCTCATTTCCCCTGCTTGTCTCTTTCCCCTATTTCCCCTCTCCTGTGTCGGTCACCACTCTTCATTCGCTGTGTAGATTTCCCACTTTCACTCGCCTCTCTTTTTTCCCTCTCATTCATCCACTCTCTCTCTTCACTCTCTCTTCCCAGTCATGTCTCTTTTACCTGGAATTTCTCTTTTCCCTCTTTTCCCCTGCTTGTCTCTTTCCCCTCTCCTGTGTCTGTCACCTCACTTCATTCGGTGTGTAGATTTCCCACTTTCACTCGCCTCTCTCTTTTCCGTCTCATTCATCAACTCTCTCTCTTCACTCTCTCCTCCCTGTCCTGTCTCTTTTCCCTGGGCTCTCTCTTTTCCCCGGCTTGTCTCTTTCCCCTCTTTCCCCTCTCCTGTGTCTGTCACCTCACTTCACTCGGTGTCTACTTTTCCCCGCTTTCACTCGCCTCTCTCTTTTCCCTCTCATTCATCAACTCTCTCTATCTTCACTCTCTCTTCCCTGTCCTGTGTGTTTTCCCTGGACACTCTCTTTTCCCTCTTTTCCCCGGCTTGTCTCTTTCCCCTATTTCCCCTCTCCTGTGCCTGTCACCTCTCTTCATTCGGTGTGTAGATTTCCCACTTTCACTCGCCTCTCTCTTTTCCCTCTCATTCCTGAAATCTCTCTTTTCCCTTGCCTGTCGCTTTTCCCTCTTTTGCCTTTTCTCCATGAATTCTTCCCACTTTACCCTCAGCAGTCACTTTCCCCTGCTTTCCCTCAACTCCCTCTTTTCCACCTTTTCCCTCGCTTGTCTCTTTTCCCTGTTTCCCCTCGCCTGTCTCTCTCACCTCTGTTCTCTCGGCGTTCTTTTCCCCCGCTTTCACTCGCCTTCCTCTATTCCCTCCCTTTCCTCCACTCTCTCTTTTCCCTCTCTCTTCACTGTCCTGTCTCTTTTCCCTGGAACTTCTCTTTTCCCTCTTTTCCTCTGTTTGTCTCTTTCCCCTCTTTCCCCTCTCCTGTGTCGGTCACCTCTCTTCATTCGGTGTGTAGATTTCCCACTTCCACTCGCCTCTCTCTTTTCCCTCTCATTCATCAACTCTCTCTCTCTTCACTCTCTCTTCCCTGTCCTGTCTCTTTTCCCTCGACACTCTCTTTTCCCTCTTTTCCCCTGCTTGTCTCTGTCCCCTCTTTCCCCTCTCCTGTGTCGGTCACCTCTCTTCACTCGCTGTGTAAATGTCCCACTTTCTCTCGCCTCTCTCTTTCCCCTCTCATTCATCAACTCTCTCTTTTCACTCTCTCTTCCCAGTCATGTCTCTTTTCTCTGGACACTCTCTTTTCCCCGGACACTCTCTTTTCCCCGGCTTGTCTCTTTCCCCTCTTTCCCCTCTCCTGTGTCTGTCACCTCTCTTCACTCGGTGTCTACTTTTCCCTGCTTTCACTCGCCTCTCTCTTTCCCCTCTCATTCATCAACTCTCTCTTTTCACTCTCTCTTCCCAGTCATGTCTCTTTTCCCTGGAATTTCTCTTTTCCCTCTTTTCCCCGGCTTGTCTCTTTCCCCTCTTTCCCCTCTCCTGTGTCTGTCACCTCTCTTCACTCGGTGTCTACTTTTCCCCGCTTTCACTCGCCTCTCTCTTTCCCCTCTCATTCATCAACTCTCTCTCTTCACTCTCTCCTCCCTGTCCTGTCTCTTTTCCCTGGACACTCTCTTTTCCCCGGACACTCTCTTTTCCTCGGCTTGTCTCTTTCCCCTCTTTCCCCTCTCCTGTGTCGGTCACCTCTCTTCACTCGGTGTGTAGATTTCCCACTTTCACTCGCCTCTCTCTTTTCCCTCTCATTCATCAACTCTCTCTATCTTCACTCTCTCTTCCCTGTCCTGTGTCTTTTCCCTGGACACTCTCTTTTCCCTCATTTCCCCTGCTTGTCTCTTTCCCCTATTTCCCCTCTCCTGTGTCGGTCACCACTCTTCATTCGCTGTGTAGATTTCCCACTTTCACTCGCCTCTCTTTTTTCCCTCTCATTCATCCACTCTCTCTCTTCACTCTCTCTTCCCAGTCATGTCTCTTTTACCTGGAATTTCTCTTTTCCCTCTTTTCCCCTGCTTGTCTCTTTCCCCTCTTTCCCCTCTCCTGTGTCTGTCACCTCACTTCATTCGGTGTGTAGATTTCCCACTTTCACTCGCCTCTCTCTTTTCCGTCTCATTCATCAACTCTCTCTCTTCACTCTCTCCTCCCTGTCCTGTCTCTTTTCCCTGGACACTCTCTTTTCCCCGGCTTGTCTCTTTCCCCTCTTTCCCCTCTCCTGTGTCTGTCACCTCACTTCACTCGGTGTCTAATTTTCCCCGCTTTCACTCGCCTCTCTCTTTCCCCTCTCATTCATCAACTCTCTCTATCTTCACTCTCTCTTCCCTGTCCTGTGTGTTTTCCCTGGACACTCTCTTTTCCCTCTTTTCCCCGGCTTGTCTCTTTCCCCTATTTCCCCTCTCCTGTGCCTGTCACCTCTCTTCATTCGGTGTGTAGATTTCCCACTTTCACTCGCCTCTCTCTTTTCCCTCTCATTCCTGAAATCTCTCTTTTCCCTTGCCTGTCGCTTTTCCCTCTTTTGCCTTTTCTCCATGAACTCTTCCCTCTTTACCCTCAGCAGTCACTTTCCCCTGCTTTCCCTCAACTCCCTCTTTTCCACCTTTTCCCTCGCTTGTCTCTTTTCCCTGTTTCCCCTCGCCTGTCTCTCTCACCTCTGTTCTCTCGGCGTTCTTTTCCCCCGCTTTCACTCGCCTCTCTCTTTTCCCTCTCATTCATCAACTCTCTCTTTTCCCTCTCTCTTCACTGTCCTGTCTCTTTTCCCTGGAACTTCTCTTTTCCCTCTTTTCCTCTGTTTGTCTCTTTCCCCCCTTTCCCCTCTCCTGTGTCGGTCACCTCTCTTCATTCGGTGTGTAGATTTCCCACTTCCACTCGCCTCTCTCTTTTCCCTCTCATTCATCAACTCTCTCTCTCTTCACTCTCTCTTCCCTGTCCTGTCTCTTTTCCCTGGACACTCTCTTTTCCCTCTTTTCCCCTGCTTGTCTCTGTCCCCTCTTTCCCCTCTCCTGTGTCGGTCACCTCTCTTCACTCGCTGTGTAAATGTCCCACTTGCTCTCGCCTCTCTCTTTCCCCTCTCATTCATCAACTCTCTCTTTTCACTCTCTCTTCCCAGTCATGTCTCTTTTCCCTGGAATTTCTCTTTTCCCTCTTTTCCCCGGCTTGTCTCTTTCCGCTATTTCCCCTCTCCTGTGCCTGTCACCTCTCTTCACTCGGTGTCTACTTTTCCCTGCTTTCACTCGCCTCTCTCTTTCCCCTCTCATTCATCAACTCTCTCTCTTCACTCTCTCCTCCCTGTCCTGTCTCTTTTCCCTGGACACTCTCTTTTCCCCGGACACTCTCTTTTCCCCGGCTTGTCTCTTTCCCCTCTTCCCCCTCTCCTGTGTCGGTCACCTCTCTTCACTCGGTGTCTACTTTTCCCTGCTTTCACTCGACTCTCTCTTTCCCCTCTCATTCATCCACTCTCTCTCTTCACTCTCTCTTCCCAGTCATGTCTCTTTTCCCTGGAATTTCTCTTTTCCCTCTTTTCCCCGGCTTGTCTCTTTCCCCTCTTTCCCCTCTCCTGTGTCTGTCACCTCACTTCATTCGTTGTGTAGATTTCCCACTTTCACTCGCCTCTCTCTTTTCCGTCTCATTCATCCACTCTCTCTCTTCACTCTCTCTTCCCTGTCCTGTCTCTTTTCACTGGACACTCTCTTTTCCCCGGACACTCTCTTTTCCCCGGCTTGTCTCTTTCCCCTTTTTCCCCTCTCCTGTGCCTGTCACCTCTCTTCACTCGGTGTCTGCTTTTCCCTGCTTTCACTCGCCTCTCTCTTTCCCCTCTCATTCATCAACTCTCTCTTTTCACTCTCTCTTCCCAGTCTTGTCTCTTTTCCCTGGAATTTCTCTTTTCCCTCTTTTCCCCGGCTTGTCCCTTTCCCCTCTTTCCCCTCTCCTGTGTCTGTCACCTCTCTTCACTCGCTGTCTACTTTTCCCCGCTTTCACTCGCCTCTCTCTTTCCCCTCTCATTCATCCACTCTCTCTCTTCACTCTCTCTTCCCTGTACTGTGTCTTTTCCCTGGACACTCTCTTTTCCCTCATTTCCCCTGCTTGTCTCTTTCCCCTCTTTCCCCTCTCCTGTGTCGGTCACCTCTCTTCATTCGGTGTGTAGATTTCCCACTTTCACTCGCCTCTCTCTTTTCCCTCTCATTCCTGAAATCTCTCTTTTCCCTTGCCTGTCGCTTTTCCCTCTTTTGCCTTTTCTCCATGAACTCTTTCCTCTTCACCCTCAGCAGTCACTTTCCCCTGCTTTCCCTCAAGTCCCTCTTTTCCACCTTTTCCCTCGCTTGTCTCTTTTCCCTGTTTCCCCTCGCCTGTCTCTCTCACCTCTGTTCTCTCGGCGTTCTTTTCCCCCGCTTTCACTCGCCTTCCTCTATTCCCTCCCTTTCCTCCACTCTCTCTTTTCCCTCTCTCTTCACTGTCCTGTCTCTTTTCCCTGGACTCTCTCTTTTCCCCCACTAGTCTCTTTCCCCTCTTTCCCCTCTCCTGTGTCTGTCACCTCTCTTCACTCGGTGTCTACTTTTCCCCACTTTGACTCGCCTCTCTCTTTTACCTCTCATTCATCAACTCTCTCTCTCTTCATTCTCTCTTCCCTGTCCTGTCTCTTGTCCCTGGAACTTCTCTTTTCCCTCTTTTCCTCTGTTTGTCTCTTTCCCCTCTTTCCCCTCTCCTGTGTCGGTCACCTCTCTTCATTCGGTGTGTAGATTTCCCACTTTCACTCGCCTCTCTCTTTTCCCTCTCAGTCATCAACTCTGTCTTTTCACTCTCTCTTCCCAGTCATGTCTCTTTTCCCTGGAATTTCTCTTTTCCCTCTTTTCCCCGGCTTGTCTCTTTCCCCTCTTTCCCCTCTCCTGTGTCTGTCACCTCTCTTCACTCGGTGTCTACTTTTCCCCGCTTTCACTCGCCTCTCTCTTTTCCCTCTCATTCATCAACTCTCTCTCTTTACTCTCTCTTCCCTGTCCTGTCTCTTTTCCCTGGACACTCTATTTTCCCTCTTTTCCCCGGCTTGTCTCTTTCCGCTATTTCCCCTCTCCTGTGCCTGTCACCTCTCTTCACTCGGTGTCTACTTTTCCCTGCTTTCACTCGCCTCTCTCTTTCCCCTCTCATTCATCAACTCTCTCTCTTCACTCTCTCCTCCCTGTCCTGTCTCTTTTCCCTGGACACTCTCTTTTCCCCGGACACTCTCTTTTCCCCGGCTTGTCTCTTTCCCCTCTTCCCCCTCTCCTGTGTCGGTCACCTCTCTTCACTCGGTGTCTACTTTTCCCTGCTTTCACTCGACTCTCTCTTTCCCCTCTCATTCATCCACTCTCTCTCTTCACTCTCTCTTCCCAGTCATGTCTCTTTTCCCTGGAATTTCTCTTTTCCCTCTTTTCCCCGGCTTGTCTCTTTCCCCTCTTTCCCCTCTCCTGTGTCTGTCACCTCACTTCATTCGGTGTGTAGATTTCCCACTTTCACTCGCCTCTCTCTTTTCCGTCTCATTCATCCACTCTCTCTCTTCACTCTCTCTTCCCTGTCCTGTCTCTTTTCACTGGACACTCTCTTTTCCCCGGACACTCTCTTTTCCCCGGCTTGTCTCTTTCCCCTTTTTCCCCTCTCCTGTGCCTGTCACCTCTCTTCACTCGGTGTCTGCTTTTCCCTGCTTTCACTCGCCTCTCTCTTTCCCCTCTCATTCATCAACTCTCTCTTTTCACTCTCTCTTCCCAGTCTTGTCTCTTTTCCCTGGAATTTCTCTTTTCCCTCTTTTCCCCGGCTTGTCCCTTTCCCCTCTTTCCCCTCTCCTGTGTCTGTCACCTCTCTTCACTCGCTGTCTACTTTTCCCCGCTTTCACTCGCCTCTCTCTTTCCCCTCTCATTCATCCACTCTCTCTCTTCACTCTCTCTTCCCTGTACTGTGTCTTTTCCCTGGACACTCTCTTTTCCCTCATTTCCCCTGCTTGTCTCTTTCCCCTCTTTCCCCTCTCCTGTGTCGGTCACCTCTCTTCATTCGGTGTGTAGATTTCCCACTTTCACTCGCCTCTCTCTTTTCCCTCTCATTCCTGAAATCTCTCTTTTCCCTTGCCTGTCGCTTTTCCCTCTTTTGCCTTTTCTCCATGAACTCTTTCCTCTTCACCCTCAGCAGTCACTTTCCCCTGCTTTCCCTCAAGTCCCTCTTTTCCACCTTTTCCCTCGCTTGTCTCTTTTCCCTGTTTCCCCTCGCCTGTCTCTCTCACCTCTGTTCTCTCGGCGTTCTTTTCCCCCGCTTTCACTCGCCTTCCTCTATTCCCTCCCTTTCCTCCACTCTCTCTTTTCCCTCTCTCTTCACTGTCCTGTCTCTTCCCTGGACTCTCTCTTTTCCCCCACTAGTCTCTTTCCCCTCTTTCCCCTCTCCTGTGTCTGTCACCTCTCTTCACTCGGTGTCTACTTTTCCCCACTTTGACTCGCCTCTCTCTTTTACCTCTCATTCATCAACTCTCTCTCTCTTCATTCTCTCTTCCCTGTCCTGTCTCTTGTCCCTGGAACTTCTCTTTTCCCTCTTTTCCTCTGTTTGTCTCTTTCCCCTCTTTCCCCTCTCCTGTGTCGGTCACCTCTCTTCATTCGGTGTGTAGATTTCCCACTTTCACTCGCCTCTCTCTTTTCCCTCTCAGTCATCAACTCTGTCTTTTCACTCTCTCTTCCCAGTCATGTCTCTTTTCCCTGGACACTCTCTTTTCCCTCTTTTCCCCGGCTTGTCTCTTTCCCCTATTTCCCCTCTCCTGTGTCGGTCACCTCTCTTCATTCGCTGTGTAGATTTCCCACTTTCACTCGCCTCTCTCTTTTCCCTCTCATTCATCAACGCTGTCTTTTCACTCTCTCTTCCCAGTCATGCCTCTTTTCCCTGGAATTTCTCTTTTCCCTCTTTTCCTCTGTTTGTCCCTTTCCCCTCTTTCCCCTCTCCTGTGCCTGTCACCTCTCTTCATTCGGTGTGTAGATTTCCCACGTTCACTCGCCTCTCTCTTTTCCGTCTCATTCATCAACTCTCTCTCTTCACTCTCTCCTCCCTGTCCTGTCTCTTTTCCCTGGACACTCTATTTTCCCTCTTTTCCCCGGCTTGTCTCTTTCCGCTATTTCCCCTCTCCTGTGCCTGTCACCTCTCTTCACTCGGTGTCTACTTTTCCCTGCTTTCACTCGCCTCTCTCTTTCCCCTCTCATTCATCAACTCCCTCTTTTCACTCTCTCTTCCCAGTCATGTCTCTTTTCCCTGGAATTTCTCTTTTCCCTCTTTTCCCCGGCTTGTCTCTTTCCCCTCTTCCCCCTCTCCTGTGTCGGTCACCTCTCTTCACTCGGTGTCTACTTTTCCCTGCTTTCACTCGCCTCTCTCTTTCCCCTCTCATTCATCCACTCTCTCTCTTCACTCTCTCTTCCCAGTCATGTCTCTTTTCCCTGGAATTTCTCTTTTCCCTCTTTTCCCCGGCTTGTCTCTTTCCCCTCTTTCCCCTCTCCTGTGTCTGTCACCTCACTTCATTCGTTGTGTAGATTTCCCACTTTCACTCGCCTCTCTCTTTTCCGTCTCATTCATCCACTCTCTCTCTTCACTCTCTCTTCCCTGTCCTGTCTCTTTTCACTGGACACTCTCTTTTCCCCGGACACTCTCTTTTCCCCGGCTTGTCTCTTTCCCCTTTTTCCCCTCTCCTGTGCCTGTCACCTCTCTTCACTCGGTGTCTGCTTTTCCCTGCTTTCACTCGCCTCTCTCTTTCCCCTCTCATTCATCAACTCTCTCTTTTCACTCTCTCTTCCCAGTCTTGTCTCTTTTCCCTGGAATTTCTCTTTTCCCTCTTTTCCCCGGCTTGTCCCTTTCCCCTCTTTCCCCTCTCCTGTGTCTGTCACCTCTCTTCACTCGCTGTCTACTTTTCCCCGCTTTCACTCGCCTCTCTCTTTCCCCTCTCATTCATCCACTCTCTCTCTTCACTCTCTCTTCCCTGTACTGTGTCTTTTCCCTGGACACTCTCTTTTCCCTCATTTCCCCTGCTTGTCTCTTTCCCCTCTTTCCCCTCTCCTGTGTCGGTCACCTCTCTTCATTCGGTGTGTAGATTTCCCACTTTCACTCGCCTCTCTCTTTTCCCTCTCATTCCTGAAATCTCTCTTTTCCCTTGCCTGTCGCTTTTCCCTCTTTTGCCTTTTCTCCATGAACTCTTTCCTCTTCACCCTCAGCAGTCACTTTCCCCTGCTTTCCCTCAAGTCCCTCTTTTCCACCTTTTCCCTCGCTTGTCTCTTTTCCCTGTTTCCCCTCGCCTGTCTCTCTCACCTCTGTTCTCTCGGCGTTCTTTTCCCCCGCTTTCACTCGCCTTCCTCTATTCCCTCCCTTTCCTCCACTCTCTCTTTTCCCTCTCTCTTCACTGTCCTGTCTCTTTTCCCTGGACTCTCTCTTTTCCCCCACTAGTCTCTTTCCCCTCTTTCCCCTCTCCTGTGTCTGTCACCTCTCTTCACTCGGTGTCTACTTTTCCCCACTTTGACTCGCCTCTCTCTTTTACCTCTCATTCATCAACTCTCTCTCTCTTCATTCTCTCTTCCCTGTCCTGTCTCTTGTCCCTGGAACTTCTCTTTTCCCTCTTTTCCTCTGTTTGTCTCTTTCCCCTCTTTCCCCTCTCCTGTGTCGGTCACCTCTCTTCATTCGGTGTGTAGATTTCCCACTTTCACTCGCCTCTCTCTTTTCCCTCTCAGTCATCAACTCTGTCTTTTCACTCTCTCTTCCCAGTCATGTCTCTTTTCCCTGGAATTTCTCTTTTCCCTCTTTTCCCCGGCTTGTCTCTTTCCCCTCTTTCCCCTCTCCTGTGTCTGTCACCTCTCTTCACTCGGTGTCTACTTTTCCCCGCTTTCACTCGCCTCTCTCTTTTCCCTCTCATTCATCAACTCTCTCTCTTTACTCTCTCTTCCCTGTCCTGTCTCTTTTCCCTGGACACTCTATTTTCCCTCTTTTCCCCGGCTTGTCTCTTTCCGCTATTTCCCCTCTCCTGTGCCTGTCACCTCTCTTCACTCGGTGTCTACTTTTCCCTGCTTTCACTCGCCTCTCTCTTTCCCCTCTCATTCATCAACTCTCTCTCTTCACTCTCTCCTCCCTGTCCTGTCTCTTTTCCCTGGACACTCTCTTTTCCCCGGACACTCTCTTTTCCCCGGCTTGTCTCTTTCCCCTCTTCCCCCTCTCCTGTGTCGGTCACCTCTCTTCACTCGGTGTCTACTTTTCCCTGCTTTCACTCGACTCTCTCTTTCCCCTCTCATTCATCCACTCTCTCTCTTCACTCTCTCTTCCCAGTCATGTCTCTTTTCCCTGGAATTTCTCTTTTCCCTCTTTTCCCCGGCTTGTCTCTTTCCCCTCTTTCCCCTCTCCTGTGTCTGTCACCTCACTTCATTCGGTGTGTAGATTTCCCACTTTCACTCGCCTCTCTCTTTTCCGTCTCATTCATCCACTCTCTCTCTTCACTCTCTCTTCCCTGTCCTGTCTCTTTTCACTGGACACTCTCTTTTCCCCGGACACTCTCTTTTCCCCGGCTTGTCTCTTTCCCCTTTTTCCCCTCTCCTGTGCCTGTCACCTCTCTTCACTCGGTGTCTGCTTTTCCCTGCTTTCACTCGCCTCTCTCTTTCCCCTCTCATTCATCAACTCTCTCTTTTCACTCTCTCTTCCCAGTCTTGTCTCTTTTCCCTGGAATTTCTCTTTTCCCTCTTTTCCCCGGCTTGTCCCTTTCCCCTCTTTCCCCTCTCCTGTGTCTGTCACCTCTCTTCACTCGCTGTCTACTTTTCCCCGCTTTCACTCGCCTCTCTCTTTCCCCTCTCATTCATCCACTCTCTCTCTTCACTCTCTCTTCCCTGTACTGTGTCTTTTCCCTGGACACTCTCTTTTCCCTCATTTCCCCTGCTTGTCTCTTTCCCCTCTTTCCCCTCTCCTGTGTCGGTCACCTCTCTTCATTCGGTGTGTAGATTTCCCACTTTCACTCGCCTCTCTCTTTTCCCTCTCATTCCTGAAATCTCTCTTTTCCCTTGCCTGTCGCTTTTCCCTCTTTTGCCTTTTCTCCATGAACTCTTTCCTCTTCACCCTCAGCAGTCACTTTCCCCTGCTTTCCCTCAAGTCCCTCTTTTCCACCTTTTCCCTCGCTTGTCTCTTTTCCCTGTTTCCCCTCGCCTGTCTCTCTCACCTCTGTTCTCTCGGCGTTCTTTTCCCCCGCTTTCACTCGCCTTCCTCTATTCCCTCCCTTTCCTCCACTCTCTCTTTTCCCTCTCTCTTCACTGTCCTGTCTCTTCCCTGGACTCTCTCTTTTCCCCCACTAGTCTCTTTCCCCTCTTTCCCCTCTCCTGTGTCTGTCACCTCTCTTCACTCGGTGTCTACTTTTCCCCACTTTGACTCGCCTCTCTCTTTTACCTCTCATTCATCAACTCTCTCTCTCTTCATTCTCTCTTCCCTGTCCTGTCTCTTGTCCCTGGAACTTCTCTTTTCCCTCTTTTCCTCTGTTTGTCTCTTTCCCCTCTTTCCCCTCTCCTGTGTCGGTCACCTCTCTTCATTCGGTGTGTAGATTTCCCACTTTCACTCGCCTCTCTCTTTTCCCTCTCAGTCATCAACTCTGTCTTTTCACTCTCTCTTCCCAGTCATGTCTCTTTTCCCTGGACACTCTCTTTTCCCTCTTTTCCCCGGCTTGTCTCTTTCCCCTATTTCCCCTCTCCTGTGTCGGTCACCTCTCTTCATTCGCTGTGTAGATTTCCCACTTTCACTCGCCTCTCTCTTTTCCCTCTCATTCATCAACGCTGTCTTTTCACTCTCTCTTCCCAGTCATGCCTCTTTTCCCTGGAATTTCTCTTTTCCCTCTTTTCCTCTGTTTGTCCCTTTCCCCTCTTTCCCCTCTCCTGTGCCTGTCACCTCTCTTCATTCGGTGTGTAGATTTCCCACGTTCACTCGCCTCTCTCTTTTCCGTCTCATTCATCAACTCTCTCTCTTCACTCTCTCCTCCCTGTCCTGTCTCTTTTCCCTGGACACTCTATTTTCCCTCTTTTCCCCGGCTTGTCTCTTTCCGCTATTTCCCCTCTCCTGTGCCTGTCACCTCTCTTCACTCGGTGTCTACTTTTCCCTGCTTTCACTCGCCTCTCTCTTTCCCCTCTCATTCATCAACTCCCTCTTTTCACTCTCTCTTCCCAGTCATGTCTCTTTTCCCTGGAATTTCTCTTTTCCCTCTTTTCCCCGGCTTGTCTCTTTCCCCTCTTCCCCCTCTCCTGTGTCGGTCACCTCTCTTCACTCGGTGTCTACTTTTCCCTGCTTTCACTCGCCTCTCTCTTTCCCCTCTCATTCATCCACTCTCTCTCTTCACTCTCTCTTCCCAGTCATGTCTCTTTTCCCTGGAATTTCTCTTTTCCCTCTTTTCCCCGGCTTGTCTCTTTCCCCTCTTTCCCCTCTCCTGTGTCTGTCACCTCACTTCATTCGTTGTGTAGATTTCCCACTTTCACTCGCCTCTCTCTTTTCCGTCTCATTCATCCACTCTCTCTCTTCACTCTCTCTTCCCTGTACTGTGTCTTTTCCCTGGACACTCTCTTTTCCCTCATTTCCCCTGCTTGTCTCTTTCCCCTATTTCCCCTCTCCTGTGCCTGTCACCTCTCTTCATTCGGTGTGTAGATTTCCCACTTTCACTCGCCTCTCTCTTTTCCCTCTCATTCCTGAAATCTCTCTTTTCCCTTGCCTGTCGCTTTTCCCTCTTTTGCCTTTTCTCCATGAACTCTTTCCTCTTCACCCTCAGCAGTCACTTTCCCCTGCTTTCCCTCAACTCCCTCTTTTCCACCTTTTCCCTCGCTTGTCTCTTTTCCCTGTTTCCCCTCGCCTGTCTCTCTCACCTCTGTTCTCTCGGCGTTCTTTTCCCCCGCTTTCACTCGCCTTCCTCTATTCCCTCCCTTTCCTCCACTCTCTCTTTTCCCTCTCTCTTCACTGTCCTGTCTCTTTTCCCTGGACTCTCTCTTTTCCCCCACTAGTCTCTTTCCCCTCTTTCCCCTCTCCTGTGTCTGTCACCTCTCTTCACTCGGTGTCTACTTTTCCCCACTTTGACTCGCCTCTCTCTTTTACCTCTCATTCATCAACTCTCTCTCTCTTCATTCTCTTTTCCCTGTCCTGTCTCTTGTCCCTGGAACTTCTCTTTTCCCTCTTTTCCTCTGTTTGTCTCTTTCCCCTCTTTCCCCTCTCCTGTGTCGGTCACCTCTCTTCATTCGGTGTGTAGATTTCCCACTTCCACTCGCCTCTCTCTTTTCCCTCTCATTCATCAACGCTGTCTTTTCACTCTCTCTTCCCAGTCATGCCTCTTTTCCCTGGAATTTCTCTTTTCCCTCTTTTCCTCTGTTTGTCCCTTTCCCCTCTTTCCCCTCTCCTGTGCCTGTCACCTCTCTTCATTCGGTGTGTAAATGTCCCACGTTCTCTCGCCTCTCTCTTTTCCCTCTCATTCATCAACTCTCTCTATCTTCACTCTCTCCTCCCTGTCCTGTCTCTTTTCCCTGGACACTCTATTTTCCCTCTTTTCCCCGGCTTGTCTCTTTCCGCTATTTCCCCTCTCCTGTGCCTGTCACCTCTCTTCACTCGGTGTCTACTTTTCCCTGCTTTCACTCGCCTCTCTCTTTCCCCTCTCATTCATCAACTCCCTCTTTTCACTCTCTCTTCCCAGTCATGTCTCTTTTCCCTGGAATTTCTCTTTTCCCTCTTTTCCCCGGCTTGTCTCTTTCCCCTCTTCCCCCTCTCCTGTGTCGGTCACCTCTCTTCACTCGGTGTCTACTTTTCCCTGCTTTCACTCGCCTCTCTCTTTCCCCTCTCATTCATCCACTCTCTCTCTTCACTCTCTCTTCCCAGTCATGTCTCTTTTCCCTGGAATTTCTCTTTTCCCTCTTTTCCCCGGCTTGTCTCTTTCCCCTCTTTCCCCTCTCCTGTGTCTGTCACCTCACTTCATTCGGTGT